>NW_010100718.1:22975-70371 GCF_000699245.1 Pterocles gutturalis | reverse complement strand
TAGGGAAGGCTGCTGACAGGACCGAGATACCCTATATATGTTCTGGGTTATTCTTTTTCTAAGAAGAACATGTGCACACTGCCGTCCACTTTTGGGAAAGATGCCCAGGCTGAACTTGTCAAACCTGAGTGAATGTCTGTGATATGAAAATTGACTTTTGCTTCTGAACAAGTATTTTTGTATTCAAGGATGCTGTGGCACTAAAACAGCCAAGCAACATCTGAAAAATATGTATTTTGACTTTGGGACTGGGAGTTTGAAGAGGCTGACTGTGACTTCTCTGTGTGCTGTCCAAGATCCTCAAGTCAAAAACAAATGAGGAAAGAGAAGGGGCCATGCTGAGAGCTGCCCAGGTCTCTCTGCACTCCAGCTCTGCTCTCCCTTTCACAGATGTTGGAGGAAATGCTGGTACCTTCTTGTTTTTTTGCCATCTCTGTTCCCCAGCCTTCCCCTCTGGACCCATGCATAGTTCCCAGGATACTTGGTGTGAAAGCATCCCAGGTGCCGTAGGGATGTTTGTGGTCCTGAGATTAGCAATAACTCATGCTGCTTTGTGGCCTTTGAGTGGCAGGTGCTCCGTCAATCTATGTCGTTGGAGTCAGCTTTATCCCCTGGCTGGGCTGGACAAGCCTAGGAGGCATTAACAGCACTGCAGTGATGTTCACTGAAATATTTACTTCTGTGGTGCTCTTCCTGAGCTCCTTAGCAAAAAATGCAAGAAAAGCATCTCTAACATATGTGGGAGTGTCTTGCTGGCCCTGCAGCAGGAGAGCAGCAGTGAAGGGTACATCAGGGGTTTCTTGTGTGTGGTTGGTGATGTAGAAGATGTCATGTCTCCATTTCTGCAGCTCTTGCAACGGAGGTTGTGGGGAGAGGCAAGATTGCCCTCTCCTCTCAGGCACCTACCCCTTTGTATGTCCCTTCGTGTCTTCTCCCAGTACTGGCATGACAATCCCAAGGGCAAAGTCACAGAGAGCGTACCCTGTGCCACGCCATCTGGAGATTTACCCTTCCTTCTTCAGTGCTTCTCTTCTTACTGAAAGGAGACACAACTCAGCTCCTGCTTCCCAAAACAAGGCAGTACCACAGGTTAAAAGGCCATCTGAAAAACCAAGGCAGGAGCTGGCAGAGGCAGCAGCCCTGGTGCGGTGGGACTGAAGCTGTCAGAGTGAGAGGAGGGACCCAAGGGTGGAGTTTCTGGCAGGGGGGTGCAGTGTGCTGCCTCTGAGGGGTTGTGGGGCAGCTTGGCTCCAGCAGGCTCATGGGGCTTGTAGCAAAGGTCATGGAAGCCTCTTTTGTTCCAGAGGCTAAAATTGTAAGGAAAATTAAATTAAATTAAAGTTAAATCCCCCCAGTGAGAAGCTGAGAAAGAATGAAACACCCAAAAACCTTCTGTGTGCAGCTGCAAAAATTACCTTCTGGTGCTGATTAGCATGGCAAAGTTCTGGGAGAAGGTGTGAGGTGGAAGTTGGTAGTACAAACCAACTTCTTGTGTTTCTCTTCCCGGGGATGCTGGGTGAGCTGTAAAACACGATCCTGTCCAGTGTGCTCAGTTTGGGTTATGTGACGTGGGGAGGAGCTATGCAGCATCCCCTCTCTCTTCGTGGTGACGCTGCCCTCACTGCAGGCTGATGGGAGTCTTTCCCAAAGGATTTTGTGTATTTGAGGGTACACTGGACAGGTCCTTCAAAGAGGCTCACTGAGTAAGGGGACCTCATCAAGCTGAGAAACTGCTGAGCTGAGGCTAAATGTGGTTGGGGACTAGGAGGGTGTTAAGGGGCTTTATCAGCTTGTTACTGCACTTCTTGGGTTTTGACCACGGTTGGAGATGGGATATTGGGTTGGCTGGGGTCCAGAGCAGTTCATAGGGAGCCCAGTGTAGAAACATCTACCTCCAGGAGCTGGCCTGGAGCAGATTGGGGTTTGTAACCCTGGGTGCAGCAGAGCCTGAACAGCACTGTCCTCCTTTCTAGTCTCAGCCCTGGCATCACGCACAGAAACACCAGTACAGACAAGCTTGTCACCTCCAAACTCCTTAGGTCCCAGCACAGCCCTGGGGGAGAGCTGGAGCACTGCCACACAGAGCACAGCCTCAAGGAGGTCCCCATCCCTCGCTCATCCAGCTTATCTCTGAGCTAAGGCTGTGCAGCCTCCCTGACGTCAGCGCAGCAGCCAGGAATCCCCTGCATGAAGCCGCAGTGGCTTCGCCCCTGTTTTAATAACGCACATCGTTTGGGAGCCTCTGTCGCTGGATGCAGGCACATCATTTCTGCTAGCTTGCGGCATAGCCTCTGGGAACCCCCGCCTGGGAAACATGACTGTGTTCAGTACATCCGCAAACCTCAAGAGCTGAAACACAACCGGCCGAGTCGATTATATTACAGCTGAGATTCTTAAATAAACAGCACTTGATGAGTGCAGCAGGATGTTTAATGAGAGCCTCCTCAGCCCCCTGTGCCCCCCACCTCCTGTAATCACTTGTAGAGGCAGCCCTACAATCAACAGCCAGCCAGGGGAGAGGCAGCAAGGCAGCGTCATTTGTATTCTAGTGCTGCTACTGCTCCTAGTGCTTCCAAGAAGCAAGTAAAAATAGCACTCCATCATTTTGTAAATAATAGCTATCTCCTCGCAGGCCCAGAGAGTCACGAACACTTAAAAGGGAGATTGTGGGAAGGGTGGGATGTCTGCCTGGAGCCAGAGCCAGGAAGATGGGACATGGGGACTTGGAGGGGGGGTACAGGGGAGGGTGAGTGAAATGGAAACCCTGAAGCACCTTAGCAGCAGCCGCTGCTGCTTTATGCCTTTTGAATATGCAAGGGAAGCAACCCACCTTGGCGGCGCGGGGCTCGGGGTGGCACGATCTTGCCCTCCACACAGAGCTAATAGGCATGTTTATCACCTGCACAAGCAGCTAGATTTGGCATAGTGAATTCTTGGAGAAGGAGAGCGGTAGCTTTTAAAGAGCAGGCAGGTGTAAGGAGTGCCATGGTAACACTGTGGGAAGGGATGTTAGAGCTTTTGTTTTACAGTTGCATTGCAGATCTGCCCAGCTGTGGGGGATTTCTGCAGGCAGGAGCAAGGCAGAATTGCCTGGCAGGCAGAGATGGGGCTTTATACCATGTGGGAGAAGGGACAGCTCTGATTGACTTGAGGCACCTTGTTCCTGGTCACACATTTGCTCCAGATGATTTTAGAAACACGATTGTGCTGAAGCTTGGGAATAAGCAGAGCCTGTAAATGGGAAAAGCCCCCAGACAAGGGAACTGGCCTCAAACAGATGGTTTGGGAACATGACACACCACTCTGGTCTCTAAATTCCGCTCATGTTCAAATGTTGGACCTGAAAATCTCTTGCTCTTCTAGTTTCATGACTGCTTCAGGGTCTTTTTTTGCTTTCCTGATCCCTGGGAAGCAACAGCTTGGGGCATGGTGAGGTTCAGCAATGTGGCTGGAGGGTGCCATTCCCCGGGGCAGCCGGAGATGCGCTCTGGTCTTTGCTCCACTCCAGCTTCCTACTGCTCTACTCCAGCTTCCTACCTGACCCAAGTCTCTCCTTTTTTGTTTCCCCAACTATAAAACAGGACTGGCAGCATCCACCTGCCACCCCAGAAGGCTTGAAGGCTAAACTCACTTGTGCATGTAAAAAAACTTTGAGTCACAGGGAAAGATGATTCCAGGAAAGGAAAAATGCCATTTAATGGTCTGCAACAGGTCTCGGGAAACCGTTTAACCCTCTACAGTACAGTCCTTAATTATTAAATCCTTGGTGAGAGCTGGGCAAGACAGCCAAGCTGCAGTGTGAGTGTGTCTGTGGATTGAGAAGGAGATAAGGATTTATCTGCCATGTCTCTGAGTGGAGGCAGGAGATGCTCCTCTCTCATCTTTCTCTTGCTGCAAAAGTAGATGCAGTTTGTTGTTGTTCAGGCTCAGGGTGGGTAGATGTCAGGGTAAGGAGTGGGGAGGCTGGCTGAGGAGCTCCTGATTTCTCTGGAGGAGAAGGTCTCCCCACCACAGAGCTGATGAGCTCGGGCAGGGCTGCAAGCAGTGTGGATGCTCTTGGGCTGTAGGCTCACAAAGGAAGCAAATCTCTGAGTCTGGCACTCATTCTGTTCTGCTAGTGTTTTACTTATCTCTGGATTTCCCAGCTCTGCTGAAATCCCTGCTTGTGTAGCAATGATTTAATTTCAGAAATCCCTCCAGATCTCAGCCAAATCCTGCCCTTAGGAGCACATATTAACAGGGAAACTTCAGTCTGGCTTTTGCCATGAAAAGTGCAGGGAGCCCATTTTCCTAAGTGCTGTGGGACATCAGTAAGCCAGTGACCGAGCCAGTCCCCCCAGCTCATCCCTGCACCAGGCGCTGCCTTGCAGGCACAAAGGCGTCCCACCAAGCTCGGCAGGTTTGCGTGACCTGGTCCAGAGGGTATGTCTGCAGTCTGGAAATGGAATATCCTCTTCAGACCCAGGCTGTAATTATTACTGCTAACAAATTATTAATATTAATAAGTAAATGGCATTTATTAATGCCATTATGTTCAATTTGATTTGCTGGTAGATTGAAGGGGGAGGGAAGCGGTCTCTGGAGCTTGTGGATCCTGATGTGATGACCATGGCTGTAAATTATTTATCTTTGGCAAACTGAATGCCAAGAAGGGAGGATGGGAAGGGAGGGAGAGTTTGTGCTTTCTCTAAAACATAATTAGCTTTCTCTTGCCACATGTTAGCGGAAGGAGCCTTGCTTCACTAAATGTTTTTCTCTCCTGTGTATCTCATTTGGGGACTTGTTTGGAAGGAGACAGAGAGAATACCCTGAGTGTTTAAGTCTTACAGAAGTAACTCATTTTGTTCAGGATGCTGTCTTGTTGGCTTGTGGGTGTTTCAGCAAGTGTACAGCATACATATTTCTCTTTAACCTTCTTTTTATTGCATCAAGACAAGATCAAGGGTTACTTATATAGCACAATAATATCAGCCACAGGCTGCGTCAGAAGCTTTCCAGCCGTAATAACTAAAGACATGTATACGTATATTTTAGCCATTAAGGAGAAAACCCTGCCAGAATGCATTATCTTATTTTTTGGATACAAAACTTTGAAGCACAAAACTAAGCTTCATAGTACTGCAGAGTAGCTGTCAGAGGACAGAAGGATTTCCATAACTGAATTGAGCAATGGACCATCCAGGCTAATTGCAAAGCTGCTGCGGTGGCCAAAATTGTGTACTACACATAAAACATGAATTCTTATTTGGGACTCTAAATTGGTCCTTTCATTGGGCAAGCAGCTCTAAGCCAGCTAATGACATACAAAAGGAGCACAATGGCATTATCTATCCCTAAAGCAGTGAGGATTTATGGTAATGTAGTGCTAAACTCAAGGCACCTCATCCCTCATTTTTTCAGTAAAACCCAGTGGGCAGAGTGTAGGACCATGAATCTGGAAAATCACTGTGCCTTGATTTCCCTGCAAAATGGGACAGCAGCAGAGATTTCAATTAGGAAACATGCTGAAATTGTAATGAAGTGAAGAATGAGAGCTGTATGTGCTGTTCGGCATGAATAATACCTGCTGGTGGCTGTGTTCTGCAGAGCACTTCAGTTTATCTTTACCTGAGGGCATATGGTTAAGATTGCCCCTTGGTTTTAGCACTTGGGGCAGGAGCTGGGGCTCTGTGGTTTTGCTGGGGCAGTGAGGTTGCTGGTCAGCATCCATGAGGGTGGCGCAGCCTGGGATGCAGGGGAGCGTGTGATGCGGGTGAGCAGCAGCTTTGTAAGAGCAGCTGCTTGCCAGGAGCGAGGCACTTAGGAGTACAGCAAACACGATGGCAGTAAAAGGCAATCGGAATATTGATTCTTTTTACATACAGATAAGCCTGAAGCTGTAACAAACCTAGGGTTTCCTAAAACTGGTGGAACATTGCTAGGCTGTTTATCAGGCTGGGAGACACAAAGGGATTTCAGATTAAAAGGAGTTTCAAAGCATTGGGGCTTACCTCTGTGCTGAAAATGTGTGGATCTGTATCACGTTATGTATCGTGTAGCTGCGTACATTTTGTAAATACACATTGTCTGGCTGTGCGGGACATATTCATCCTCGGTGTAAGCATGGAAAGCAGCAGAGATACATCAGAGATTAATTTGCCCAATTATGAGTGATAAAATCAGCTGTTGTTCAGGGCACAGCAGAGAGCACGATGCCGGCTTGCTGAGGGCTTGCCAGGGAGGCGCCTGGCAGGAGAAACCACCACGTAACAAAACCCAAACCCTTCCCTATACAAGCAAATTCCGTTCTTTAATGCTTTTTTCCCCTTTTGTTTTTTTGTTCCAGACAGCGTAACTGAAGTCAAGACAGACATTTATGTGACGAGTTTCGGCCCTGTCTCGGACACAGATATGGTAGGTGCCACTGGCTGGTGACCTCACGGGGAGGGATTTGCAGCCACAGCAGATGTGTCCCACCCTCATTCCCAGACAATCTGGGCAAAAGCAGGATTTTCCTAACTGACAGGAACACAAGCAAGCCTCCCAGCTGCCTGCCTGGGCACGAGTGCACCTCATCATCTTCTTGCAGGCCAGGGGGAGCTCAGTGCCGGCGGCAGACAGGGATTGTTTCTCAGGAGCATTTGGGCTTTTAGAAGCCCATAGATAATGGCAAATGCAACCTTGCAGGGTCAGTGTCTTTGCACTGCTCAAGCACACTGCAGGCTTTAGGGTTCTTTTCTTTCCTGCAAGTGCAACCTAAAGAAATGGGGATGTCTGCCCACGCGGCCAAGACCTGTACGTGGCAGTCTACACGCATTACATGCCTTAACAAACACCCTCACTGTAGCCAAGTTTCCTTGACCTGACTGTGTGGAGGGTGCTCTCTTGGAAGAGGGGAGGATGCCAGAATCTAGCCTGTTTTGGTGACAGTGCCAGAAGAGAACGGTTCACCATCAAAGTGTCCTTAGTGCTTGAACTAGAAGGGAGGCAAAAGAGAAAAAAGAGTGAACTGATTGCATTATTTTGACATATTCAGGGAAAATTATTAATGAAAAGGCCTGAGGTCTGAATTTAGGCTTGTATTCCCACAACAGTTTGTCTTCTAATTAAAACAGGACTATGGAGCATAATTAATAGTGAGCTTTCTCAACAGCGTTTCGTGCAGCTCTTATTCCACACACACCCAGGCACACAGACAAGAGTTGTCTGTTGATCATTGCTCAACATTTCAAGGGTACCACATGAGGACGGTCACGCATTCAGGACTGAGACCCTCCTGCGCATCCAGTCCCAGAGGTGCCCTGGTGCTGGCACAGCCCAGGCCAGTGGTGGGCAGTCCTGGCCCTGGAGGCAGCCCGCTTTGGGAGAGGGAGCAGGCATTGCGCTCACCAGCTGGGTCAGGCAGGAGCAATGTCCTGCAGCTCTCACAGCCCCTCTGGACCTGGGAGGGTTTCATTTGCTGCGCTCACGTGGCCATGAAGATCTCTTCAGCTGCCCCACCAACAGTCCTGCACAAGCAAGCAGAGAGGTTGGGGAAGAGTAAAATCTCTGTGTTTCACTGAGGTGCTAGCCTCATCACACAACCCCCTGTTGCTTTGGAAAAACCACTCGCTCCACGGTTAGAAGTTAACTGGATGTCAGCGTAGCTGAGAGTATTAATTTCTGAGTCCTCTCTCTATCTCACTTGCTTTCCTACCACAGTGGAGACCCGTGATATGTTCAGCAATCTTAGCCCTTGGGGAGTATCTGATAATTACTTCCAAGGTGGAGCATATTTGATTAAGGGAGCGTGTATAATGAACTGTGAAGAAGAAATATGAGGTATTGAAAAGAGGAAGGTATTCTCTGCAATGTGATTTGACAAAATGAATTTAAAATTAGGAAGACAGTTAAAGAATAATAAATTATTTCCCCTTCGCATGCTTTAGTTCCATGTATTTTACAAATGCATAGCAAATGTGTTTTAGCATGCTGTTCTGGTGCTAAACGCACTCAGAAATGAGAGAGAGAAGCCCCGTCTCCTCGGGAAGCGTGGGGAGAGCTGCTCTTCTGCGGTGGTTCCTTTCATCTCGGGAGTGGGGAAGTCCCTCATTCCCCACTCACATCTGCCTGGTGATCTCGCTCCCGTCCCTCCCACAGCCATTACTCATTGCGATGGAAAGCCATTCCTGTGCATCTTGATGGAGACAGAGACTGTAATTATGATGATGGAGGAGAGGCAGGTAAAGCTGCTGTGGAGAGCGGAGGAGAGCAGCTGGTTACGAAGAATGGAGGAGGACATGTGGGCCTTTTCCCTGAGATACTCCAAGAGACTTCTAATCTCTCTTTCAGTTTGGTTTGGAAAGTGGAGTCTGATAGGTCCTGACATATGCCTGGATCTTCGGTAGTGAGCTCTTGCAGCTTTGCTGCAGTCCCCAGGAAATTGAGGAGTGAAAAAAAAAAAGTTCAGGGCAGTTTTATGTTTTGGTGGATGGACTCTGGAGACAGACTCAGTCATGATGGTTTTGGTCACTTCTGTAAGGCAGAGAAGAGCATAACATAGAACTAAGTGTGCTTCTTGGAAAGGGTGACTTGGGAATCATGCTTCATGGAAAGGCATATAGAAAAGGGGAAGAATCTGAACATGATTTCTCTTTTCTTTGGGAATTATTCCTCAGCATAAAAGAAAAAAAGGGGGACCTGGGAAGTTGTTATAAAAGTTTTGCTTCTTTGTTTGTTTTTTTTAATAGGAACAAGGAGTTCTGAAAATAAGGTAGCTCTTCTCCTGATATGGACTTTTCCCAAACCTGCCTCCTGGGACTGCACACAGGCTCTTACCTTTGGTTTAATCCCTTTACTGTGCTTAAAACCACTAAGTGAAGATCACTTCCATGAAAGGGCAGAATATCTTGTACAGGGCAGAGCCTGTGGGAGCGTAGGATCTTCTCTTTCCTTCCCTCAGCCAGGCTTCAGAAACTTCACATTTGAGCAAGAGTGGCTCTGTGGCCAGGGAGCAGGGAAATTTCATTACCAAGATGCTTTCATTCAGCTGCCATCTGCTGCAAAACCTGTAGGAGTTTCTATGACCTATAGGAAACTGATGCGCAGCAGCTTTTAAATGCTGCTGAGAAGAGCTGCAGGAAAGAAATCACTCACAATGATAAGTTTGGTTGGTCCTCCAGCCTCCAGGAACCTCTGTATAAAGACTATGAATCTGCAACGGCAGGGGAAGAACAGCTGGGACAGGCAGATTTTCTGAAGCCCCAATCTCTCTCTGAAAGCCTGGTGAGCTAATGAGATCCTTCATTAGCAAGAGGAGGTGTGTGTTGTAGAGGTGAGCAGTGGTGCAGCTCATGCTGACGGGCTGAAGACTTTCTCTCAGGGGACATGGACCCTCAGAGGACATGGAGTGGCTCAGGTCAGAGGGAACAGCAGTCTCTTATGCCAGGCACTGGGCAGGTTGATTTAATTGTGCGTCAGGATGACCATGGAGCCGTAACACCTTTGCTGCTTGCTCACGTAGTTTCTGAGGCTGCATGCACCGAGCCAGGAGCTGTCCCTGGCTGCAGGAGTTCAAAGAGATGAAGAAAAAAAAAGAAAAAAAAAAAAAAAAAAGGAAAAAAAGGGGAGAAAGCAGAAAAAAGAATAAAAAGAAAGTCACAGGATCTTCTAATGCAAGTTTTTGAGGTCCTTGATTTAATGCTTTTCTAGAAATGGCCTAGGGAACAAAATAGCATTAAGACAATGTAATAAAACTTTATTTCTTTATTTTTTGTTATGAGCAGGGGTATAATGAGCAGTATCCTAGCCAAATTCCATCTCCAGGAACTTTATTTTTGCCTTTGTAAATTCCTGTGCAGCTGCACGCAATAGTTCACTCCCCTGAAACATCTGCATAAAGGTGGTGGTGCAGCAGGGCTACCCCAGGACTGGCCACTGTAGGCTCTGCTGCAGTTTGTCTGCAGTAGTCAGAGACACTGAAACACAAATTTTGCCATCATATGTAAGTCATTATATGAAATGTGGTAAACGCCCTCTGTCCTCCACAGATTTCTCCACCGTTGTTAATCTGTACTTCTTGTTGCATGACGCTTCATGTCAACCAAGGTCTGCTGAAACACAGTATGCTCAGTGACCGAAGATATTTACCGTTTCTTGAAGCGGCTTGTTTGCAATGAAGAGCTGAGTAAAACAAGACTTATTTTTCTCTCCTTTCTCCACAAAGGAATACACTATTGATGTCTTTTTCCGGCAATCCTGGAGAGATGAAAGGCTGAAGTTTGATGGTCCCATGAAAATACTTCCCCTGAACAACCTTCTGGCCAGTAAGATCTGGACTCCTGATACCTTCTTCCACAACGGGAAGAAATCTGTTGCCCATAACATGACAACACCCAACAAGCTGCTGCGCCTGGTGGACAATGGCACCCTCCTGTACACCATGAGGTAAGTTTGTGTCTCCTGGGCAAGGGTATTCCAGGTCGCTGTACACATGCAGGCAAGGATGGGACTTCAGGGTACATTACAGCAGGGTTTGTGCAGACGTCCACTGGCTCTGTTAGCACACCTGAGCCTTACCTTGCTGCTTTCCCTGCTATCCTTGTTTCCTACCTATGTAACAGCACAATTTTACAGGTGGCTTTTTTTCTCATCATTCATGTTTACTTTTTTCTTTTATGTGATGAGGTAGACGTGTTGGGATCTATAGTTTGTGGATGTGCCAGCCGACCTGTTTTTGTTTCTGAACTCTCATGGGATATGAAGTCAGGTTTCCAGTATTGGTAGGGGAACATTGGTATGTGAGAATGTGTTGTTCTCCAGCTGCTTGAGAACAAATCTAATTTTGTTAAGCATGTTACACCGGAGGCGTTTGAACTAAGTTTGCTTGTGAGAACAATGGGGGTTTTTTCCTACTTCATGGAATCAAAAATACAAATCTGTGTAATCAATGCACATCACTAGGAAAAAGAAAAATCACCAGCCTATTAAAAACTGTGCTTTGGAGGTGCCAGGTTTGGAGAGGCCATTGGAAGTTCTCGGTTTAACCCAGCCCATGTTGTCCCCAGCTGAGCTCTCAGTGGGAGCCCTGAACATGAGGTGGCCCTGCAGCATGAGACCCCAGGCAGTGATACAGCCTGTGCAACCCCACTGTGAGCTCCAGCAGCTGGGGCCTTCCTTCTAAAACATGAGTTGCTGTTGGGGAACCATGCTTGGGCAGTCATCTTCTCCGGATTTCTCAGGAACAGCCCTGGTATGTACTTTTATTGTTAAGCTGCAACGGGTGGAGACCATGAAGAGAAATGCCTTTGGGTTAATTGTACATTTTTTATGGAACTGTTCAGATATTCCTGTATGCTTGTATGCTCTTCACCCACGTAAGTGATGTTTGCCACCTGTACTAATACGCCTTCTGAGGTAAATGGCACATTTACCAGCTTATAAATGAAACAACAAGCTATTTGTAGATGCACAAGAAAGTTATTGAGTTGGTTTTGGAAAGGTGTATATCTCTGTTTTCAAAAATTATTTTCTCTGCCTCCATCTTCAGGCCAATCCTAACTAATAACAGCCTTCACTGTGGATTCTGTGAGCCGAGCTGCTACACTTTTTCCTGTTTTTTGAGGACCAGACAGAATTTCATCTCTTTGTAGTTAAGCTGGCTGTGAATCTACATAGTGTCAGCAAGTTTTACAGCCTGCATTGATAAACAATGCTCTGCTTTTGTGCAGCAGTTCTCAAATATGAGCTAATCCTGACAGTGCCTTGGGGGTTTAGGTCTCCACACATCAGTGATCTCACGTTACTGAGGCAGATGGGGTAAATGAAGGGAGAAGCCCAGCTTGACTTAAGGGCTCAGTTCTGCTCCTGGCTCTCTGACCTGTATGTGGATGACTAACACTCCCTCCGTTTGTATCGTCTGACTGTAAAATATTATAGGAGCTACTGGCATAAGACAGCAAAAAAAGGACTCAAATTTCAGGGCTTTTATATCATTTCACTTCTTCTTTATTCAGCAAACAGCCATTAGCTTCAGCAAGTTTTGTGTGACTGAGAAGGTATTGGATTTACTTTTCCATTTAGTGCTGCGCAGGTGCCAGGGTGGCAGCATCATGAGGATTTTGGGAATGAGCTTCTTGAAGAAGATGGAGTAATGGGGTTTTTTAAATATATTCAACACATCATTCAGTTTAGCTGTCTCCCAAAGAAGAGGGGGTGAAGGAGAGACTGGACCTTTGTGTCTTCTCCTGCCCACCTTAAATGTACCTCTAAGGCTTTGTAAGAAGTGAAGAGCCCACTTGGAGACACCCAAAGGTTGAGGGTTGGATCAGGCTTTTTGTCACGTGTTACATTGCACAGTACCAGGAGCTGTAGTGCCTGGAGATCTTTTCCTTACCCAGCACAGATTTCTGCTGTGCTGTGTGTGAAGCTATCCTGGTGGGGCTCCAGGCAGTACTGGACCAGCCTGATGCTAGAGGTGTGGTTAAACCTGGCCAGGTGTCCATCTGGAAAGCACTGCTCACTGCACAGGACAGTGTGTCGGGGCGAAGCAGGGCTCCTCTGTGTTTGCAGTTCAGCACATTCAGGATGAGATATCTGTCCTGGTGCATCTGATGATTGCCTTTCTCCCTGCTGCTGAAGGAAATGCCTGCTTAGGGCCACAGAGGGTCTTTTGAGCCCACAGAGGGTCTCTTGGTCTCTGAGCCTTATGCACAGACTCACATTCAGGATGAGATATCTGTCCTGGTGCATCTGATGATTGCCTTTCTCCCTGCTGCTGAAGGAAATGCCTGCTTAGGGCCACAGAGGGTCTTTTGAGGAGGCTCAGAAGGGAAGATGCAAGGGCACAGACTTCATGGTCCAGGACTGTGCATAAGGCTCAGAGACCAAGTCCTACCTGGCTCTGCCACTTACAGGCACTCTCACCTCAATTCTCTCCTCCCAGGAAAGGGCTGGAAGGAGACTCATGTTTTATGGTGAAGTGGCACATTCACTGTTCTCCCCCATGTCCAGGGGCATGTACACGTGTCCTTCTCAAAGGAAGGACAAGACCATGAAGCCAGTCTCAGCCCCACGCAGCAGGCATCCAGTAAAGTGCAAATCCCAAAGAAACACACTCTGTCCTGCTGACTAGGGAGTGAGTTTGGACCTCCACCAGATCTACCCTGGACTTGCAGGACTGCCCATGTGATCCCTTGAAGGCTCAGTCTAGGCTGGTACATTGCCATGCAGTTTGACTCCTGAAAAATATCCTATTTCTTTACCTTGTACCAGCCAATATCCTTGAGGGATCAGCTCTGCTGATGTGCAATTAGAGGCATGTCTCCTGCTATTTATCCTGCTGTGAAAGCTAACTTCTCTTAGTCAAGGCTTACATTTATAGATGAAGTTGCTCTGGTGGAACAGCAACTCTGACACATGCATCCAGCAAAATTACACCTGTGTGACAATATTTATAGCTCCTGGAGAGAGCCTCTTTATCACTGACCTGAGCTTCAAGGAGTCGCACACCAGCTGTAGCTGAGCGTCCAGAGATTTCCTTTAGTCACGGCACAACCTCGCGGATCAGTGCAACATCACGGTGCAAACATCTGATCGCTGACTCAGGCCTGGGCACCTGAGTGACAAGATGGCCTTTGTGACTGCAGCACAAAATTGCATTTCTCTATTCCCTTCCTCCTGTCTGCTGAGGAAGGGACAGGATTACAGATCCCTCTGCCTCTTCCCTGCTACCCCATCCACCTTAGGTGGCATGGGGAACACAGTTTTACTATGTAGCCCTGCCTCTGCAGTCTTGTTTGTGGAGCTCCTACAAGATCCAAGTAGTTCACAGAAGCCCATGTAGGGCCTCAAAGCTCTGGCGTCAGACCCAAGTGCAACAAACTGGGAATTGTGCGTGGATTTACATAAGGTACAGACAGAAACTCAGCTGCTGCAGCAATCTCTGGATGTACTCTCTGTCTTGAGTTGTGTGGGTCACATAGATAATGTTCTGGTTCTTCCTGGCCTTGAAGCATATCAAAATAGTGAAACCTTAATGTTGGGCTGGTGGAATTCAACTTTCTGCATCCAGGCTCTAAAGAGCTCTCCTGCTCTTCACAGGGACTGTCAGAGTGGCATGTTGAGGCTTTGTGGTTATTGTCAGAGTGGTTCCAAGACAATATGTGCTCAAATTATGCACTTAAAGGATGTTTTCTTTAACTGCCAGGCTGAGGCATTGAGCTGCATGCCCAAAGACTTTGCCTCGAGAACCTGTATGGCTAAGACAATGTGAAGCCCTTAGTGTCAGTGCGTGAGCACTTGGGAAGGAGGATTGGTGAGCCCCTGGGTGAGGCAGAGGCAGACCAGGAGAGAAGGCTGGGTACAAAGGCACCCCAGGACATGTGCAGTCCTACTGGGGCTGTTGAACCCTAGATAATAAGTCCTGTAGCTGCTGCAGCATGCTCAGGAGTTTGAGCTTCCCAGGCTGCTTTGTGAAATCACAGAGCTTCACAGCATCTCTCCCAGCAAATGCTTTGGGTTGTCTTTACTGCCTGTTTTTTTTTTAACCCCCAGGCACCGTGTGAGAGCTGTAGGCTGGAGCTCACACAACGCTTCCACACAATGGAGGTGCAACCGTCATTCTCCTTTCTGCAAGAGCAGCAGCTGGAACATCCCAGCACCAGCTCCTCTGGGCAGTACAACTGGCAGCTATCCCACATCAGGGCTGATCCTAGACAACAGCAGAAACAGACCTGAGCAGACCAAAGCTAGACTGCTAAACACACAAGCAGACAAATAGGCAAGATGAGATTTGCACAGCCTGCTCTTCCCTGCCTTGCGTTTTCCAGAGTGGATCCAAAGGCAGACATGATCTATTTTCCAGGCTTGGTTTGTGCGGGCAGACCTTTCTGAGGAAGCTGTCCCAGGAGGGAGAAATCTTCAGAGATCACCTTATCTCGCTGCATTTCTGCCGTCATGGTCTGAAATTTCCAGGGGCTGGGGGAGGATGCAAAGTGAATGCAGTGCTTTCAGATCCATCACAAGGATCCTAGAAGCAATTTGGCTTTCAGACTCAAACCTCAGCAATTAAACCTAACCTAGATTCTCGCACAGCCTAAACCGTAAACACTATTTGGCCTGACTGTGGTTATTAATGAACCTCCTAGAGAAGAAATCAGGACGAAATTCAAGCAATATCCCTGGCATAAACAAAGTCGGTTTTGCTGTGCGGGGTGCTGTCATGTTTTTGTACCACACATACACCAAGGGATTATTACATTTGCGTCCTAGAAATTGGATTGAGACTCTCGCTCATCCTGCAGCACGATGCAGGTAAGGACAGGGGCTCTAATGACACATCAAAGGCTTCGCTAAGCTCCTGGTAACCATGAGAACGAAGCTGAAGTGGTTTGTTGTACTGTCAGCCCTAGGAGAGGTATGTTTAGCCTGATTCACGCTTCTTGCCATTGTGTTGAGCAGTTCAAAGGACTTCCCATGACTTTAAAGAGAAAAACATGGTTTCTCTCCTGGATGTTCCACTTCTGGTGCCATTGTGCCGGCAAAGTGAAGAGAAAACATGAGGAGTTTGGGGTTTGATTTCAAGACAGTTCCACGTAAGTTATTGCTAGTGCCTGGGACAGATGAGCCAGAGGATACAACAGCTGGATTATGTGATTGCTGTCAGCTTGGCTATTTTTCACGTGCTGTTTAGGCTTTATAATGACATGTCAGGGCTCAGATGTCTGGAGCTGAAGAGGGCATTGGAGCAATGAAGCAAACGTCTCTGGCTAGCTGGCCATAAGCAACCTTGCACAGGGTTAAGGGGCAAAGATGAGAATTTCTGCAACAGGCTTTTACCCAAATCCTGTAGAGGCAGTGGTAATTGTCTGGGAAGTGAGATACATTCCTCTTAGTCCGACATTTTGACGTTTCATTAGGCAAAGCATATGGTGCTGAGGAGTCCTTTGCCAGCAGCAGGAGGTGGCGGGGAAGGGCAGTGGGGCAGGGAGCAGAAGGGGAATGCAGGCACTCTCCTGAGTGGTGATTGATTCCACAGCTCACCTAAATATTGCTGCTAATTAGCGCTCTGAAAGATGAGTGTGTGAAAGAGAGGCTGCAGGAGGGGGGTGAAAGATGGCCGAGGGATGCAGGGGGCAGAGAGGTGCTCAGGAGCAAGCAGCAGTGCATGCACTCTGGTCGTGGGGAGAGCATCTCGGGGAGCCAGCACACCCCAGCATGTGCAGGGGCAAAGCTAAGAGGTTTCAGGCAAGGGAGAACACCTGGGACGGAGGATGCCTCTATTGTTTCCACCTTTGGCAGGTAAGCTGACTCCCTTCGCATGCCATCTATGAACATGCTGACTTCTGCTGAACCAGACTCATCCCACTGGAGTGATATGAGATTTTCTTTTTTATTTAATCTCAGAAGACTTAAAAGCATCTTAAGTTGTAGGTGGAGAAGTGGTAGATTAGGTTGCTTTTTCAGTGTTTTTTTGATGAATTTATTGTGTTGTTGTTTACTGGCTCAGCTAATAAAACACACTTTAGATTTAAAATGGGACTGCTGCATTCCCACACACCTACAGAGTCATCTAGCATCCGTATAAAGTTTTCTCCTTCCCTTGACAACACTTGGTCTTGTTGGCTATGGCCTGGAGAGGGTAGAAGGGTATGGCCAAGGCCACTTTGTGCCCAGCTGGTCTCTGCTGCCATCCTGGGCCACCCTGAGGCTCTTATGGCTGCTCTAAATGACACTCAACCACTGGGCCCACAATCTGTGGTTCTTTGAGTTGTTCAGCCTTATTCATAGCGGCTGTTGATCACAGCCAAGACTTGCAAACACTACAGTGGATGAAAAATGCCTTTCTGTTTTTTAGGGGGGAGTTCAGGGTATGTCAGAAGGAAAGCACTGATCAGAGGAGAGGTCCTTTGGAAAAGCTGCCTTTCGGAACACCCAGCTAAGAGTCTTTTGAAATAATAAAGTAATTAGTGAAGCGAACAAGGGAATAGGAAGGTAGAAGGGAAAAGTCTTATGTGGTTTGCTGAGGGAGAAAGGGGAATGTACCAACATTTCCTTTACACAAGTGACAGTGACATATTAGAAGCAAAAACTCCATTGCAGTTGGAAAGGACACAGAAAGAATTGAGTGGTCAGATCTGTGAGGACATGCTTGGCAAGCTTGCCAACCATGAAGCTCCCCAAGTGAATTTCGAGCTGACAGAAGAAAGTATTACAAAAGAAACAGAATAGAGGGAGCAAGGCTGTCAAGTCCACACCTTGCTGCCAGGATTTCATACCTATTTCTTGAATCCTAATCTTCGTCCAGCTTATTAAAGAGAGGCATCGGAGCTAATGAGCAATTCGTTTGTGGTGGCCTTTTAGTGTCCAGAAGAAAATAATTCTAACGATGTGGTTGTGGGCTTGTCAAAATCACTGTCAGTCTTTCCACTGACCAGTGAGTCTCAGCTGAAGTCCTAAAGGTCAGGTCTTCTCCTCTCTCGTGTAAAACACATACGTTCAGTCCAGAGGTGAAGAAAAGATCAGGAAGTCAGAAAGAGTGATTTGTTTCCAAGGAAGTTACATTGGCCACACAGTTGTTCTTGGATTAGCTGAGGAAGCCAAGCTGGGGCCAGACGTAATGCAAGCAGAACAGTCATCATCACCTCTTTGTCAGTAGAATGATTACTAGAGGACATTGTGGTCACTATCCATGTAACATGGCTTCAGAAAGGGTTGGCAGACTTAGAGTAGAAAAGGTCCCTGGTCTCTGGTGCACTGAGTTGCCGGGATGCAGCCTCTGGATCATGGAAGCTGTAAGCTACCAGCTGCTGGGAGATGACAGCAAGGTGTGGTTTCCTCTAAATTCACCCAGATTTCATACTTCTCTGTAAGTATTTACTGGTCTCCTCTACCAAAGGTAGAGTCAGCCTGCATAGACCCAACAAAAGTGCTGTGATTATCCTGGCCAGAGGATGGAGCGTTGCATCAGCCACAGTGGGGCTGTGAGCAGCTGGGACCCAACAGTGACTGGCAACTCAACAGCCAGCCCCTCAGGGCTTCGGTGCGAGTAGTCCCCATGGGGCGTATGGGGACCATGTCCTGCTGATGATGAATATCTAAGAGCTGCTTATCAGGACTGAACTTGTCCTGATTGTGGGAGTTGCTTTTATGGGTTTTTTTCCCCGCTGTGGGGTAGCTCCTGGGGCACAGTGGGGCAGATGTGCCCGGTGGAGACAGGACAGTGAGTGGTACCTGGCACTGAAAAACAGCAGAAATGAGTATGTGCTGTTGTTACATTAAGGATCAGGGACATACTACTGAAACACTGTGAAGGTCTGCAGAATATTCACCGCTTTCCTTTGCCAGCTCCTACAAGAGTAAGGTGCAGCCTCCCCAGCAGTGTGGTCTGCTCTGCAGCACTGTGACCCCAGTGACCACTGCGAAGGGGCCACGTACCACACCTCCCAGGCATTCCCAAAGGCTGGGTTTACCGGGATTTAAACCCCTGCCATCGGTGCTGCTGGGGCTCTGAGTCACACAGGAGGGTTTTGGCCACCCAACCCTGCCCCACCGAAGTTAGGGCAGCTTCCAGCTCTGCTCCTTCACCTCTTGATTTAATACCTCTGCCTGTCTCTTGAGGGGATGCCAGCTCTCCTAGACTCTCTAAAAGAAGCAGATGAGGCTGGACGTGGGTCTGAAATCGCGAGGTTCTTTTCCTCACCTGGCAGAGCAAGATTCACAGCCGGTGGAGTTTCCGGTGCAGCCTGGGCTGCTCTCGCAGCCGACACAGAGCAGCTGTGCAGGAATTTGCTGCTGCTCCGTCCCTGGTTTCGCTGGTGTCCACCTGTCACAGCACCATCTGCTGCCTGCAGCCACCGTTGCTGCAGCCTCGGAGATCCCCTGCCACCTCCAAGCCACGGTGTTTCTTCTTTGTTTCCCCACAGGGGTTTTGACAGGGATTTGTGAAGTGCTTGATTTTGTTCATCAAAATTTTTTATGCCAAGTTTAAAAAGCAGTCCTCCGTTGTTTTTTTTTTTCAGAATCTTTTAAGGTTTGTCCACCTGAAAGAAAGAACCTTTATTTTTCTTTTCTTTCTGTTCCTTTTTTTCTTCTTTGCTTTAAGCAAACAAAATCTGAACCCTTTTTTTTTTTTTCAGTTTGTTTTGCATTTGACTAAGCCTCAGTATTTTCTATGAAGAATAACTTACCTGAATGTTTTTCCAGCTGAAGGAAAATATCTCAATAAAAGCTTTCCACTCTGCTTCTTGACCTGAGTTTTCCACAAGCCACCTTCAGCCTTAGGTTCATGCACCTGACCTTTGCATATGCCTGTTGCTCCTGTCACAGTCTGTTATTTTGCCAAGCGATCAGAAGTGGGTTCTTTTTTCTACAAATGGTTCCTTCCCAGAAGATTGTATTAGACGTGTCCTGGGAACCTGTCTGTCCTGGCTCCCTGCCCCACCCCAGGCTGCAGGCTTTGCGGTACTTCAGGAAGGAACACAAGCTTAGGGCTACCTTTTTAGAGCCTTTTATCATGGATCCTGTTATGCCTGGCCCCATGTTCTGCAGCACACTGCTTTTATGGTTGTGCTTCCCCCACAAAACCACTTCCTGATGAGGTATCCTACTGGGATTTGGTGGATGCATAAAGTGCACAAGTCGTCCTACACCCCGCCAAACAGCCCCAGGACATGCAGTTCTGCATCTGCCCATAGCATCCTCTGCAGTGCCACCAGCAAGGGAAGAGCTGGGGGAGGCAGGGTGAGGTGCTCCACGTGCACAGGGCTGTGTTGGACCCTGGTGCAACACCTGCGACTTCATGGCTCTGATTATTTTGTTCAGCAAGCCCTGCAGTGCTGTGGCTTTCTGACTGAACAATCTGCCAGCCCTCAGCTCCTTCCAGACCATGGGGAAGAACAGGCCATGTTCCCTGGAAGCCCCTTCCCTCTGCTCTCCAGCATGGGCCATGAGATGTTCCCTGGCCCCCAGGTATTGAAGAGCTCTTTGTGCACAGTGCATAGGCAAACAGAAGTCCTGGGCTTTGGCAGATTTTCTGATTGCACGGAGTGAGTAAAGATGAACTCAGTCAATAGAGTTGAGTTTATACAACAGGAACGGTGGCCAGATCCGTGTGCCTACTCTTCCCTCCACAGCTGACGGTCTCTCTGCCCAGAGATCCAGAGGTTAGTGACTGCATTGAGGCCTTGGTCACCTTTGATGGACACAGGGCAGAGATGCGGCAGTCTCCGCAGCCGTGTGGTTCTGATCGTGCCCTGTGTTTTGTCTTGTAGGCTAACCATTCATGCCGAGTGCCCCATGCACCTGGAGGACTTCCCAATGGATGTGCATGCTTGCCCGCTGAAATTTGGGAGCTGTAAGTACCCTTATCAGCCTCTGCAAGGAGCTGGGTATGGAGCTAAAGAACAGTCCTTAGGGTGGCTAGTGTTTTCCAGCATTTGGTACAGTGTTATTAATTATTACTAATGATAATGTGACCAAAAATTTGTTTCTGGTATCTCATGCATGCAATTCCTACCATTGTCAGAAATGGGCAGCAAGCAAATCAGTGGTCAATTCAGGCTCACAGGATGGGCTAGACATCTATGGTTTTGCTGAAGTTTATTTGGAAAGAGGGAAGCGGGCAGTGTTGCCTCAGCCGTGCTGCCTCGTCAGTGCTGCCTCAGCAGGGTCAGCATTGGTGGAAAACTCACAGATGCTTTTCCTTCATCACAAGGTGATCCTGGGGGGCAGATTTGGGAAGACAGCAGTGGTGTCCGCTGGTAGGTGTCCTGTCCTGCTTCCCTACTTCACTCCTGCCAGTCTGAGGAGAGCCTGAAAACTCTGGTTGCTCTGGCTCCATAGTCCAGTGGAGCTTGCAAACCCCTTGCTCCTCTTCAGTCTGTCAGGCAGGCTGCTCTGAAGTAAAAGGCTTGGAAACTCTGGGAATCTCAGTCCCAACAACCAAGGGTCCTGGTTTAGGAAAGATTTGCAGTCTGCAGGTGAGTTGAAAGCTTCTTCCAGCCTCCCAGGCTTGCAGCTGCTCATCTGCCTGGGTTTCCCATACCCTGCCTAGGAACAAGTTCCCTTTTCTCTCCCCTATGCAAGTTGAATTTATTTTGGTTTTGTTCCTAAAGTGAGTGGGAACCAAATTCCAAGCCACTGGTTCACTATAATGTGGAAATCAATTTCCTAGTCCCACTCTGCTTGGAGTCTCCTCCAGGTCCAACAAACTAAGCACCACTCTCTGTGTTTGTGTTAGATGGAAGCGTTACCCACCTCCCGACTAAAGAATGAGCCCCCACCAGTAATCTCCCTTTTGGACTCTAAGAAAACAGAGAAATCACAACCTTTCTAAACTGATACTTCCTTTCTACAGCCATTTGGGAGTTAACTAAGGAGAAAGTTGAAAAGTTTGAGTAACTCCAGAAAAAATCACGTTTATCATGTGCATCTGCTCCACTGCCTCATGACAAAGTGCATCCATGAAACTGGATTATTCAAAACTACTAAAGTAAAGTTATTTCTTAGGCAGCACCTAATTAAATATAGAACTCATTGCCACAAGACATCACTAAGGCCAGTAAAATAGCAAGCCTTAGAGAAGGATGAATTATTAATGTTAATTGACCTTGTGAGGAGGGATATGAAATCTCATACCTCAGGCCTAAACTCTGGGATTATTGCAAGACTTGCAGGAAGGCAGATTACTCCACATCTAATTGCTTATAATGTTTCTCGGTGAGGAAAAGAGATTAATGCACATATTTCTACTGGAACACCCTTTGGGGTTCTTCTGGGTATTTTTACTGATTTGGCCTCTGAATGATGAGAGTTTTGACACAAGCAGCTCTCTGAGCTGCCCCTGATTAACGTTAGTGCGGCTCTTTCTAAAGCACCCATCCGCACAGCCTCTGAGCTCACCTCTCCTGTGATGGAGTAGGATTAAACTTGTGTTTGCACCAAAAAGCCGTCGACAGCTGGAAGCTGCTCATTTGCAAGAAGCTTAGAGTGGGTCAGATTTGTAAGTGGAAGGACAATGCCAGGGCCAGACACATGCTATTCAAAGGATAGCCGAATTTGCCTCAGTGACCACCTTCCAGTGGTCCCCACAATGTGAATGGCTCATCAGTGGCCTCCTGTCCCTGTGCCACCACGGCATCCACCCAAAGAGAGAAGGCAAAGAACTTGCAGGAGAAGTAAGGGCATCAGGAATTTCAGACAGCTTCAGCTGCCCACCTGAATCATTCCTTAGACCAAATGCAGTGAAGGTGATGGCTTTACCTATCACCATGCTCCCTAGAAATGTATGTACGCAGCAGAGAGCAACTGTTTCTAAGCCAGTCATAGGACATTTGTACAGTAGCTGTTTGAGTCTAGGCTAGCAGAAGGTGTTGCTGCAGTTACCAGCTCCACTAAATGTCAAAGAGCTGTCTGTGTTTGGATTGGACTGGACTGCATTGCAAGCGAGGCATTGAGCAGAATCAAAACAGCTTCATGACATGACATATGTTCCAAGCAGCCATGCCATGCCTACAGAACACCAGATACACTTCTGTCCCAGACAACCAGATGTGTAGGCAACTGCGTTTTCAGGGATGATGGCAATGAAACTGTGGGTAAGTTTCCTTTGTAGACTGAGAGTGGCAATGGGTGAACCATGACTGCTAGAGCAGAAGGCGCTGCCCATCAAGACAAAAGAGCATTGGCAGAGCTGTACAAAAGGATGGAAGTCTCCAGAAGCATGCTGAGAGCTGGAAGGAGGGGTTGGAAAAGCAGTGTTGCACATTGGATGAGCAGAGCCAGCCTGCATCAGAAGTGCTTAGGCAGCACGCTGGCATGCTGAGAAACACTGGCTGATCACCCAAACCACTCCCCCCAATTTGCACAGTGCCTGCTTAGCATTTAGCAGGTTTGCCAAAACCTACAGTGCAAGGATAACAGTTTTAAAAAGTTCAGAGAGATCTGGTTGTCTCAGTACACAATCTTCCACAAAGCAGAAGCTGAGACATTTCTGTAGGAGACCTGACCCATTGCTTGACCTGACCCCAGACAGAGAATTCCTGAATGTCTTAATAGGAGAAGCTGGTGGTAAAAATGAAGAAAAAACTTCATGTTTTAGATAACTTTGTTTATGCCTAAAAAACTGGTGCAGAGTGGGTATGGACAGGAAGCTTGAGCATTATGGGGAGAAGCTGCTCCTGGTAGAGTCTGGAGAGACTCAGTTTCTGGATACCATAGGAATGGCAAAATCAGAGCATGCGAGCACTGCTGGGAAAGGGAGCAGCTACGAGGACAAGCAGGGATTTGGTCACAAAGCCTTGTGAAGCTGATGGTGACTGTGGTGTTCACATATGGGGAGTTGGGCAGGGATCCTGGAGGGATGCCCTGGCCCTGAGCCTGGCACCATGCGCACAGCACTCCAGTGGCACTTGCCTGCTGTTTCTGTTGCGATGTGCGAGCAGGCGTTTGTGCACTGCCCTCCCTTGCTACCTGGTGGATTGGCCTGGAGGCTGGCACACACAGGGTCATGCAGGGAAAAGAGCATCATGGTGGAAGGCAGACCACCTCCAAAGCTGAGGGGCTTGGACAGGGTTGCTTCTGAGTGAGGGTAAAGATTTTTAACGTTTTCTCCTTAACCTAAAATTCAACTCCATTTGCATTTAGCCTTTCTCGCCAGCTGCTGCCAGCATGGCTCTCCAGGTCCCTGGCACGGCAGGGCTGTGGCCCTCCTGCTGCCCCAGCAGCCTACTGGTCTAGATGCCTTCCGATCTTGTCTCTGCTTGGAGACAGCCCTTGCAGGGTCAGCACGTCAAGGGGACAGTGTGTCTCTCAATGACAGTGCTCTGCCCCCTCTTCCAGCTCCCTTCCAAAAACTCCAGCTCCCTTCTGTTCATTTGGTTTAACAGTTGCTGCACTGCCTTGGTCTCTGGCCATGCTTGGCTCTGCTTAGCCACGTGGCTCTGAGGAATGCACAGCAGGGATTCATTTGGCTACAGGATAATTTCGGTATATTTTAGGTTGGGCAGAAGCACAAATCTCATTCTTCTTTCTCCTCCACAGATGCCTACACAAAGACAGAGGTAATCTACACCTGGACACTGGGGAAGGATAAGTCAGTGGAAGTAGCCAAGGGTGGATCTCGCCTGAACCAATATGACCTGCTGGGCCATGTTGTTGGGACAGAGATGGTTCGATCCAGCACAGGTACTTGTGGGAGCATGATGTGATGCATGGGCTGCACATGCTGTCAGATGAGATGGACCCATGGGCTTTGAATGCCACAATTTGGCGTAATTATAGAGGCAGTACCTGTGGGCTGTGAGCACCACCGTACTTCCAAAGCCACATGCTGTTGGATAATATGGCTGGGGACATCTGGAGCACTCACCGAGCAAAGGGTTTAGCTTTTAGTGGTTTCCACTGAAAGAGCCTTATCGCCCATTCCCTCTAGAAAACTGATTGCAAGCATCTAGAAGTGATCTGTTGTGTAGAAAATTTGCCCCACCTTGCCCAGCTTGTTCTCGGTATTGTGGGTTCATTTGTCTTGGATCCCTTTCCAGTGCCTCAGGAGAGCATTGTGGGCAGGGGAGGGAAACACAACATAATGTTCAGTGTGATTTTTCACTGCATCTGCTTACACAAATATTATTATCGCTAATAGAAGATTATCCCAAACAAATGTTTCTTCTGATTAATGACCAATATTAATCATCTTTCTCTCCCATCTGCTGCTCCTCCCTTCCCCTCTGAATCCAGGTACTGATAGCTTCTGTTATCTCATGTGTGTCTCTCATCTTTCTTTTTTTTTTCTTTTTCTTTTTTTTCCTTCTGTATGCACTAGTAGTTCTCTCATTTGGGGATATTTCCTCTCTGGTGCACTTGATTTTAATAGTATCTGTCTGTAACAACTCATATCACCTCCCTTGGGGAAATGTGGGGAGTCCAGGGAACTAAATGTCATAATATCTGGCCCATCTCTCTACTTAAGTTGTAGTAAAATGTACAGATGAATAACATGAAGCGGCAAGAAAGCTGCTAAAGGCTCCTTTGTGTAATGACTTAGCAGAGCCGTGCTCACAACAAAAAGGCACAATAATCCAACAAAATATCCCGAGCTCTGAGTGGAGGAATAGGGCATTGAGGGAAAATAGGGACAGCTGGTTTTTTGGTTTACAGCCCAGACCTTTAATGACAGAACTTGACCTGATTTTTTAAATGGTTGTGGTGAGGAAAGGTGGAATATTTTCAGGATTGTCAGAGAAAATAAAATCTTTTGTCCTGAAATGCTACTGAAGCACTGTTAGGGTCTCTCTAGGGATCTTACCCACCACGTGCCTCCCTGGGCTGGAGCAGGAACGAGATAGGACATGGGTCAGGAGAGACCCTCAGAGGCATCTTGTTCCTGGGGTGAAACAGGGAAAGCCTATTGCCCGGTGGTTTATTGGCACTGATTTGCCTTTGTCCCGCAGCCATTTTGTAGTGAATTAAAGAAGTCTCCAGAGAAGTGTTTTGAGAGGACAAATGCTACGTGGAAGTCACCCAAGCCACACTGGAGCACTCACCTGGTGTGGCACAGCAGCTGTGTGTGCGTGTGCGGGACATGCAAAGTCTGTGCTGACAGCGTGCTGCAGCATGCATCCCTCCTGCACACGGCTGTTAGGGTGGCCTGCAGGACATGCCAGCCAGTGACAATACAACACACATGCTGCAATATCTAAGAACTTGAAAGTTTGTTAGGACAGATCTTCAGTGCTGTAGAGGTGGATTGGTGGTGAGCTGGCCCCATCGTGGAAAGCAGCAGTGGCTCAGCATCTCTAACCGGCTGTCTCTGCAGGGGAGTATGTCGTCATGACCACACACTTCCACCTCAAGAGGAAAATTGGGTACTTTGTGATCCAGACCTACCTGCCTTGCATTATGACGGTCATCCTGTCCCAGGTCTCCTTCTGGCTTAACAGGGAGTCCGTTCCTGCCCGAACGGTTTTTGGTGAGTCTGGGAGCATGGGGGCATCCTCTCAGGTGGGGGCAGAAAGGCATCACAAATGGTGGGAAATAGACTGAGCACCAGAGCCGGTCTTCTCCAGGCCTTGACCAGCATCAGGGAAGCAGCTGGCCATTTCCCAGAATAGCTCTCGGTGTCTTCTCAGTACCCCTGCTTCCACTGAATCACCGCAAAAATACTTCTGTCCATGTTTCTGCTACAAGCCAAGCCATAAATATTAACAGTAATCAAGGTACTGATCATCTAATTTTATGCATTTGGCTGTGTCTGCTTATCTATGTTGGCTTTTGAGTTGAGGAGAGGATAGGTACATGGGGAGGCATTTAAACCTCTAGCTTTGAAATTGCTAATGTGCCCCTGGTCAGAGCTCCACATAGCACATTCCTGGGCTGAGGCAGTATAATTGCGTGGTAAATATATTATTATTTTCTTCAGCTGGTTTCAGATCCTCTCTCTGAGGAAAAGTGTCAGGCCAGCATTGCCCATATATTAATAGCTTTTACAAACATTTAATAACAGAATTGCTTTGTGCTTTCCTGCCAAGACCTTTAGTTCAGGATCTACACACACACGCTGACAGACCAGGTGTGATGCTGCAGGATTGTATTTTGTGGAAATAACAGTGCCCAGCAGATACTCCTTAACTGACAGTATATTGGACAAAAGTCACCAAGCAGAGAGAGGATATATGGTACCACCTGCTCATGTTTTTGAATAAGACAGAAAGTGGTGTGGTTTCAAAGATGATGAAGCATTTTCTGTGTAGCAAGAGTCATGATAGAAATAATCCCACAAATCCAGACCTTCTCTGAAGACTGGACCTTGTTCCTGCAGACCGGAATGGGACACAGGGAGGGTCACAGGTGGTTCTGCACCCTCCTGAATGTGTTTTGTGTTCTCTGGGGCTTTTGAAATTTAGGTCATGAACAAGCTTTAAAATTTACAGTTGACCCCACCTTTTCCCCATTAGCCCCAGGTTGCCTACCCTTCCCCAGTGATGCAAATCCTACAGTGATCCCCAGGGTGGAATGCAGCTGCTGGGATCTGGGCGGTTGGTAAGACCAAACTGGTTTGCAACTGCAAGAGCTGTTGGTGAACAGTGATAACATAACAGTGAAGAAAAGGGGATACGGCCCCTTAGCGCTCGCTTTTTGGTGTTTTCATCCAGCAGAGTGGAAAAGGGGGAGCTCAGGCAGAAATCACATGGAAAACAGGACCAACTCAGACATACATAGAGTCATCGATGAACTTTCCTCACTCTTCTGTCTATGAATCATTTGCAACTAAACTCCACAGAGTGCATACCCAGAGCCCATGTCTGTCCAGGCCCCAGGTGGCCTTTTGTATCTGCACCGGTTCTTGCGTGTCTCTGCACTCCTGACACCAGGGACGAGCCCTTCTCCGAGGGCATTTAATTCCCTCCTATGTTACCCTGAGATTTGCAATTAGGCAAGTGTTCTCAAGTAGCAGCTCAGATTGAGCAGGAAAGAGCTGACTGAAAAATTAAGACCTACCTTTGTGAAAAATGTCCTTTTTCCCAAATTGTCTTGCTTTCCAATTAAGAGAATAATGAGAACTCCAATTGTTTATTCCTTTTTTTTGCCCATCAGAAAGTATTGTCAACAATATTATTGAAACTCTTCAATTACCAGGAGTATGGCTTAAGGGAGGTGAAAATTAGTCAATATATTTATAATGTTTTTAATGCATTTTTAATTGAAAAGCACATTATTGGGCGAAAATGGATAGAAATGGTTGCTTGCTTTAATGAAAAAAGCTTTAAAAGGCACTTTGCAAGAGATCATTTTTTTAAGATAAATCATAGTGACACTCATTCTAGTAGCCTGGGCCACTGACAGGTGCCTGGCCATGCCAGGAGGACCCAGGATCCCAGGTGTCCAGCCATGCAGGTCACAAGATACTACTTCCAAAATGTTGAGAGAACCACATGGGATGAGTAGCCAGTTTCTGGTACTCAATGAAGTTCCCAACCATCTAGCTGTCCTTTTTACTGATACTTTATTATTTTTATTTTATTGCAAAAGCAATCAGAGGCTTCTCCATGACATATTCTACATGAGGGAGCTGCGTCTAGCATCACACAACCTACCCTAGTTGCAGATGAGGAATTGAATGCAGGTGCCTACCTATGAGCTAGGACTCTTTTATGGTGAGCAGAGATCTAGTCGATGGAGAAGATTAATTTGGGGAAGATTAAGCTGATCCTAATACAGATATTTGACATTGATTATATGAATTGGAAATACTCAAAACTGAACCAGAGAAGGCCTGAGCAACCTGAAGTTGGCCCTGATTGGAGCAAGGGTTGGACAAGCTGACTTCCCTTCCAACCTGGATTGTTTTGTTATTCTATGAATTGCACCATGGACTTGTGCTGGGTAAGGCTTCCTTAATTACAGTGGGAATGTGGGCCACATGGCTTAAAGGCTGGCTCCTAAATTTACATGATGGAAAGGTCAACTGTGCAGTTTGAGGAGAAACTGGGTGGGTACAAACATATAGTCTCATACCATCCTTGTCTCCTGCTGTGTTTCCACAGGTGTCACCACCGTCCTCACCATGACCACACTAAGCATCAGCGCAAGAAACTCGTTACCTAAAGTGGCGTACGCGACGGCCATGGACTGGTTCATAGCCGTCTGTTACGCCTTTGTGTTTTCTGCGCTGATTGAATTTGCCACTGTCAACTATTTCACGAAGCGCAGCTGGGCTTGGGATGGCAAGAAGGTGCTGGAGGCCCAAGAGATGAAGGTCAGCCCTGTGGCCAAGGCCGAGAAGGAGGGGGCAATGAAGAAACGCTGCACAAGAGAGCTGTGCCCGGGGCCAGGAGTGGGTAACATGCAGCCCCACAGCACTCCGGGAGGCTGGATGCTACTTACTGGGGTCCCCAGCTCAGGTCTCGACTGGAGCGGTTCTTGAGGGTTGAGGGAGGAAGGGCTTGGGGGGCTGGTTGCTATGCTTAGCTGGAGAAAAACACCCAGGCATGACTGCTCCTTTTTCCGTCTGTCCTTTTGCATGACCGTTTGCCAGTGGAAATGTGAATACGTGCATGTTTTGATCTTGCTCTGCCAGTGGTCTCCTCTCTCCTTTCTTCTCCCTCCAACCCATAAGTGCCCTGCACCATGTTGCTAGCATGCCACACAAACCCAAATATGCCACAGGATGCCAGCCTCACCGATGGAGACAACCCAATCCACTGTTTCCCCTGGGGCTGTAGGTCTCCCCTGGTACAGGCAAGCATGGTGCAGCGATGGGGAGGTCTAAAGCTCGTGCTTTTGCCCACAGCTGCTGGCAGCTGCTGCTCTGTAAGGTCGGGCCAAGGGGGTGGGAGGGAAGCAAGCAATCAGAAACAGCAACTGGCAGTAAATTAGTGCCTGGCATCACCTGCATTTTCCCTTCTCACTCATGATCAGCATCTCTGGCAGCTTCCTTCCTGACAGACACTGCTACCTCTGCTTGTGCGCCTTCCCTCCTAACTGATTTAATCTCGGCTGCGCAGAGAAATCGCTTACTGTAGCATGCTGCTCCTTGTTTATATTTATTGAATCAATTTGAAAATCAGCTTTGTCCTTGTTCTTGGTTCTGGAACCTTTCTATTTTTCTCCTTTGCATTTTAATGTCTTGTTTAAAATTGTTGTGGGGCTGTATGCAAATACCTGGCAGAATTGCAGTAACTTTTGGGAAGACAACAGCCAGTCATCTCTCTGGTATGGAGGTCAAAGCAGGAGAACCACAGGCATCACCGGGTGTTGAATACCTCTCTCTTGTGTTTCTTGGACTCTCTCTGTTTGCTTTTGCAGCTGTGGTCTGAGCAACAGACCCATGGCAGAAGGGCTCCAGAGGAGGCCAGTTGATGGTCTTCCACTTCCATCATGAACAATAACGGTAATCTAGCCTGTAGAGATGAGAAGAAGCCTTTCCTGGGTCATTGACATGAGTGAAGGATCAGAACAGGCCCTCAAGGCAACCATCTCTCTTTCAGGGATGGGCAAATCAGCACAAAGTCAGGATTCACACAGCTTTGGGCAATTATGTGAACTGGGCACAGCCAAAAAAGCAGCAAAAGCTCAAAAGCTTCAGTTTGTCATAGAAGAAGCATGCTCCTTAATTTATTCATTGACCCAGCACTGCAAGACTGACAGTGCTGAAGCAGTAGGGTAAGAGCATGCAGAATGTTTGCACACATGGTAATCAAACAAGAAAACAAAGCTGGACCAGGAATTTTTCAGTTTGCTGCGGTTGGTATTAGGCTGGAGAATCAGGAAGGACTCGAATTTGTGGATGTTTTTTCAAGCCAACCCTGATCTGTATCTTAGAAGGCTAACCCATTCCCAGTATCTGCAGCTCAGATTGCTCCCTGAAGAGCAGTGCGCTTTCAGGGAGCTTGGGAATACGATGTGTCACCGTATTTGCTTGTCATCTTTATTCCATTTAATATTTCCAAGCAGTGAATTTGCTATGCAATGAAGGTGCCTCATTGGCTCAGTTTCTGTCTTTAATTAGCTCTTCTTGAAACAATTGACAAGCCAGATGGTTGAAACCACAAAAGAAAAGGAGATAGAAGAATAACTATTGGCATTTTAAAGTGTTTGTACCAGGAGTAAAACTACCAATGACAAGCCCAGGCTGAGCCCTGGTCTCTGGAGAGCCTTCCCCCCAGCCAAAAATAATGTTCTTTATTGATGTGATGGCAAGGATCCTCACTCCAGGTTGGATTGTTTCCTTGCATGAACAGAAAAAAAAAAAAAAATCAATAAGCATCAGCCGTTCCCTTACGTCAAGTGTGGGCAGCAGCAATACTTCCTGTCCCATTTGAAAGAAATCGCTACCTTGCAGAAGCTGCTGGTTGCTGACAGGCACTCCCAGTGTGTTCACTCTCTCAGGGCTGGTTCCATTCTTTCTCCCCTTCAGCCAACCCATCGGTTTAGATGGGAACAGAGCATTTTTTTCAGGCGGAATCTAACATGATGAGCTGATCTTGGTGAATCGCTGATCTCTGCACCATAAATGATCATGATGATATTCTGGCTATAGCCACAGCTGAGTTCTGGTTCTAGCTGGGAGCTACTCTGCACATTCCGTGCAGTTCTCCTCTAATGAAAGGCAGGCAGATATCACCACAGATGTCACCAAAGCCTCCCTTTAGCACACACTCTGATAAGATTTGACTAATGCTTCTTGGACCCAAAGATTTTCCAAGCCTTTCCTGCCTGACACCAATAACGGCTAATTGTGGATTAAGGACTTCCTCTCTTTTTGTATGGCAGAGTGGCTGCAACCAGCCTAGAGGTGCAGGTCAAACTGGAGAGAGGTATCTGGATCCAATGTGAAAAACTTGTTAGTAAAGATTATTTTTTAAAATACTTAATCAGGAGGAAGGTGGGACATGGCAGTATTGGGGAAGAGTGAGAGGCCAAAGAGATTGCAAGATGAACGATTTCAGTAGCCAGCAAAGCTCCCTGTCTCCGGCAACCTAAAGATATCTTGTTAAAAGGATCCACCTCAGGACAGGAGGGCTGTGTCTGAACTGAGTGAGATCCATTGCATCCCATCTATCCCAGCCATGGGGATGGCCATCTCTGGAGCCAACAAGGTCACTTCCTGAGCAGCTGTTACAGTGTCTGGAGAGACAACCATTAATGGTGACTTCACCACTGGGAACCTCATGAGGTCTGCAAGGATGACGTTTACCAGGGAGTTCCCTGCAAAAAAAGTGTTGTCTGTTCCTCAGGATGGAAGATGCTTTGGATCTTTGGAAGATGCTTACTTAAACCCACTTCTGCCTGCAATGCCATGTCTATGCATAAAATCTGGTTTAGCTCTGTAACTGTGCTTGTGTGACACTGCCCTGAAGTCCTGGGTTGCAAGAAACTACAAAAACAATGCATGTAGCTGCAGTCAGACACATGAGGACAAGGAAAAGCACACTTTGGATGGAGGAATAGTCCTGGATCTTTATCCATCTCATACTTAATACAATTATCCTGTAGTGCATGGGGAGAAGGTTAGGTCCAGGCTTTTTATTTCCTTTTCACGTCTTTTCACTAAGAGAAAGTCACCAAAAAGCATCCTCTAAATCTTCTGTTGGTATGATCATCATGGTTTTCTTTCTTGTATTTTGGAAGCAACAGGCATGCTTGCCATTTGCATTAAGTGCCTTTTCTATTTGATTAAAGCCTAGCTTTTTGTCCAACCCACTCTTCAGCAATTCTGAAGTTTACCCCTTGATCCAGGTCACTTGGGAATAATTTTCTTGGCATCTTTGTTTCAACCCCCTCCTTGCCAACAGAGAGGAACTAGAACCAACCTTGACAGGCCACCATTTTAAACCAGTTTGAAGTCTTACAGACTCACAGGATGGTTCAGACCCATCTCGTCCCTGGAGAAATTCAAGGTCAGGTTGGATGGGGCTCTGGGCAACCTGATCTAGTGGAAGATGTCCCTGCTTACTGCAGGGGGATTGGACTAGATGACCTCCATGGTCCCTTCCAACTCAAACCATTCTATGATTCTATGATTCTTTTTTCTGCCTGACTATGGTAAATATGTTTTTGCTGGGACTTTCCTTTGCTGACCATGCTCTGCATCCCATGTGTCTTTTGTCCTACTGCTCTTGCAATCACCTGCAGCTCTCCGTAGCACTGCAAGTGATTTACGTTCTCAGCATCTTCACTAGAATCCATGTATTATTCTTCAACAACATTTCAACCTTTTTCTCTCAACACTATCTGCCTGTGCTTATTGACTCCATCCAACCTCTGAGTCTTTGTCTGGTGACCAGGGAGCATAAGATCATTGGGCTCACCCCCACATAATCTGAATGAAGAGGTGGGAGGGATGAGTGATGCCAAAGGGTACACCAGCAGCTGACAGTAACATAGCATTGATGCATCCTGCTTGTTAATGGAAGATTGCGTTGTTCGGAGCTTTTGGCTCTGCTCAGGGTACAAGCGTCTCAGTGTAAAACACTTTGCTGCTATTCTCTGATAGGATCAATTCTCTGGCACACTGCAGAGGAGAACTTTGGCTGGCACGAAGAAGGAGTGGCATGTTTGCTGGAACAGCAACTGCATTTACTTGGCTTTGAATTATAGGGTACAAATATGTCAGAGACTAGAGCTGCTTGGAGGTCATTAAAGTGACTTTTCTTTAGAATGGCAAGTGGCAGACACCTTGCATTTCTCAGGTACTGCAGATATTAGTGATGGTGACCTTCAGAGTGGCCTGTCAGAGAAATAGTGCTTCCAACCCAAATTTCTAGCCAAGGACCAGGTGCAGAGAACTAAATCTCCAGCAGATCATAGGCAGAACCAGTAGTTCCCATCATTTAGAGGTTCAGCCATTAGCTCCTCAACAAAGAGGCTTGAAGACAAGAATATTTAACAAAATTGCTGTTATTTTGCAGTATGTGTGTTGTGGAAGAACTTGTCAGAATGCAATATCCAGGGAACATATTTATCTCTAGGCTAGCTTTCACAGCTTTTCCCTCAGGAGAGCAGTGCAGGGACAGCTTTGTGCAGTGGTTCAGTCTCCCTGTGCCCAAACTGGACCATAAATGCAGGAATTGCTTTGCAACACAGATGTTTTAAATAGGACAAGTTTGCAAAGCAAATGTGGGGTTTCCTCCTATTTTTCCTCTTTTTTTCTGTTTCAGTAGGACGTGGAACTCCTCACAGATAAAGGTGAGGCTGGGGGCTACTTTGCAGCTGACAGCAACAAGGACAATTTGATTGTCAAAATCTTGCCTGCAACACTTCTTTATAAAGCAGAGCCTGGTAAACCTCAGGCTGAACCATTTCTTCTGACATCTCTGGAGCAGAGCACATGGTGTAGGCAGTGTGTGCTCTGGGTGCTTCCCAAAGGCTACCCAGGCTCCCAGCTCCGACCAGGGCAGAAGCCTCCATAGGCAGCTAGAAGAAGGTCCTGGCTGTAGGCTCCCAAGCCTCTGCACTACCTGAACAGCCTGATCTGAGGTCCAGAGAAGGCCAAGTTGATGCATGGCGGCTCTGGATCACACCAATAGGAGCAGTAGCGTGCTGTCACCACCCACAGCGTTCACATTTGCCTGACTTTCCTCCATTTCAGTCTGCTGGTTCCAAGTGCCTTTGGCCAGGCAAGACAGATCCACTTTCCAAGCTCTGAGGCAGAAAAGCCAGCCAGGTTGAAAGTATCACGTCACTTGTAGTCATCTTATTCCTGTAACGAATAATGTGGCTGATTAATACTAAAATAATTACAGTGCACTTCAAATTACATTCTGCGAACAACAATCTGTTTTTCATTTCATTACTGATTATTAATTATTTTATTATCTCATGTAGCTGTGTTAATAAGTAATTATACTTAAGCATATTTAAATATTTTAGAAGGTGAAACATCATTAGTCCTTTATTTGCTTCTTGTTGGCTCTTTAGCAGGAAAAGTTCACCTCCAATGCAGGGGGTACAAGTTAACATGGCTCTAATAATTGCAGAAATCAGTCTTTCAGTTAATCGTTAAAGATCATAACATGCTCTCCCATAAAACACTATGAATATGGTCTGATCAGTGGTTTGGTCTGATCTGGAGTCTGAAGCCATTTAGACCTCCTTCTAACAGCAAGTTAATTTCAGTAATTGCTGGCATTATCACAGGGCTGCAAGTCTGGCTATGATGTTATTGGAGAGGGGTTTAAAGATTGCACAGAAGTCTGCTTTTAGTGTCCCTCTGAAAATCACTGTGGAAAATTCATTTCCTAAGGTAACCAGAAATATCCATGGTGATTGTGAACACATTTAAAATGGAACTACAGCATAAAAGCTAAAGCTCTCGGAGTATCTCTGCAGAGCAGACTGGGCGAATCTGGCCTTTCCAGCTCCCAGTGCTACCCAGTGATGCTGCCTGCTACCCATTCCCAAGCTGGGGTGGGGAGATGAACAGGTCCTCCTGGCAGCACGCTCTCTCTCCCCTTGTCCTGACAGTCACTTTGTACATGGTTCCCTCACATGTATACGCAAGACCATGCTAAGCACCCCAGGAAGTGCCTGAATGAGCCTTACCTTGTGTGTCAGTTGCTTTTGCCTAGAAAGTGAGATCCAAAGTCACGTCTTGTTCTGAGTTCAGCTATTAGATGCCCACCATGAGTCATTGCTGCGTCTAGTGCTGTCTCCTGGTGTAATTACAGTGCACACCACATGGAGGACATGGGTGCTGGGACGTGTAGGGTGCCTGATGTCTGCATATGAATAAATTTCATTCAGTGAGCCTCTCCTGGTAGATGATATGGTCTATGCTGCAGCTGGTCTCGGTCCCTGACAGGAACAGGAAGATCCCCAGAGTGGGGGCAAGACCTGTCATGACTTCCTAGCTCTGTCTTCCTGTCCACTGATCTTCACTAACATCTGAACTGTCTGTCTTCAGCATCTTCCATCATCCTTCAGTACAACATGTCTGACACATAAGTGCCTCTTTTTCCATTTGCTGTGCAAGCTCTCCTGCTTTCAGCCTGGACAGCGTGGCTGTCCCTGGAGCCTGTGGGAGGGGTGTACTTATCTCCCTTGATTTGCAGCAACCCATAAATATGAAGGCAAGATGAAAGGCTTCCCTCTGCCCTGTAGTGCCATGTTGAGCAATCCTGAAATCCAGGGCCAGTGTAAATGCCTTCCATCTGTTCTGTATCTTACCTGGGTAGGTCATGAGGCGCTCTAAAGGGTCCCAGAGGCATTTTGGTCATCATGATGTTAAATTGTGAGGTATTCCTGTGAGGTATTCAGACCACTGAGGCAGTGTATGATATGGCCTTGTAATATGGTGCAAAAGTATTGCGATACTGTCACCCACATTTTTAAAGCCACCGTCTTTCTGCTACGAAAAAAAAACCAAACAGAACTATAATCCTCTGTGATGTCTCCTCCTCTCACGTGATCCAGGAAGCAGGTCAGCAAAGCAGAAAATCGAGTTTTTTTCCCCAGGATGAGCACACGGGTGTCATTCTTTTCTAAAGACTACATTCCTGCATCGTCTCTCCATGGATGAACCTTACATGCAACAGACAACACTGCCCCGTTGAGAGAAAACAAGGAGTCTTTATAGTTTGAGCCTGCATTCACTTATACTGACCTGGCAATACGCAACATAGACCTGGCAGCACTCGGCCAGTCAAGGAGTCACCTCTCTGGGGCAGCTACTGGTAAAGTGCAGCTGCACCCATCTTTTTACACCACTATGATGATCTAAGGGGCTGAAAGGAGGCTACAAACCTAGATATGTGTCTTCAGTTATTTGGCTTGCAGCAGGACCTAGCTGCCAGGCCAGGACCTCTTTATGCGACATGCTGCATGCCAGGCTTACACGAAGTAGCTGATCCACCCTAGTCCAGCACGTCCTTATGCTTCAGCAGCCCTCAAGTGGCAGATGTCATGGGTTCTGACCATCTTCTCACCACACCTTCCTTCCCTTCCACAACGCCTTCTTCTTGGTCTCTTGCTCCTCGCACCCTTTTCCATCTTCTTATCCAGGCAAGCAGGTAAACTCAGAGGACAAAATGTTCTCCATGTAATTCTACAGTCACTTCATCTCTGTTATGTTTTTTTCTTCCACCTTCCCTAGAAAAAAGAGCCAGTGGCACTAGCGAAGAAAACCAACAACACCTACAACATTGTTGGCACCACATATGCCCTCAACATTGCCAAGGAGCCTGGCCTGCCCACCATCTCCAAGAGTGCTGCTGCCACTGCTACTGCCACCAACGTACCCCCCAAGATGCCCCGCATAGAGGAGAAGCTCCCAGAGAGTAAGAAGACATACAACAGCGTCAGCAAGGTAGACAAGATGTCCCGCATCGTCTTTCCAGTCCTCTTTGCCATTTTCAACTTAGTCTACTGGGCCACATATGTAAACCGGGAGTCAGCTATCAAGGGAATGATCCCCAAACAATAAAACCGGTCACACAAACCTTCCATCAGTGAGCAACATCCAGGCAGGAATTTTCCAGGGCTTTCTTCCTGTTTTGTTTAATTATTATTGTTCATTTGATATTATTATTACTATTAAGTTGTTCTTTTATAATGTAAACAAAACTGTGATTTTAATTTAATCCCGTATACTTTAGTTTCATTTTACTTTGTCTCTGATGATGAAAGAAAAAAAAAAAAAAGAATCATAACAAGTTGTGCCTCTAACATTGTGAGTCTGATGTCCCCCATCTGTCCAGCTCACCCTGTGCTTCCATCTCTCCTCCACCTCCTGCTGTTTCTGTGGTCTGCATGCCACTGCCATTCCACGCTCCGCTCTGCTGGGGGCTGCTGCTGCGGTCCACTCCCTCCTCCTCTTCTGTGATGGACTGCCCTAGCATGGTGGATGCTTCTGGTGGCCTGGGCTCAACAATGTGGAAGCCTTCAGAGTCAGTCAGTCAGCCAGGCTGCTCTTCAGTGCCAGGCACTTTGTGCTAGGTTGTACCCCCCAGGCTGTGGATGCAGTTGAGCTGGTCCATCGAGGGAGCAGTGCTTGTAGCCCAGTGCCTGCTGGGGGAGAACCCACAACTGCTGTGGTCAGTGGAGCCATTGCAGGGTGGAACAGGGTGGCAGCATCTTGTAGCACCTACAGGGCTTCTTCCTCTCTGTCTTTACCAAACCCAGCTGCTGGTTTCCTCTATGTCTCTCTCCAAAGACGAACAAGTGAGAAGGGTCTTTTCTGTCTGCCATTCTCCACTCCTGGGACAATTCATGTTAGAGGGTGGGGTGGTTCCTACCAGAGAAATAATTTTTCTCAGGGTCAGTCAGGAAGCCGAGACAGGAGCTTTATAATGCCTTGGAGGAGATGGTAGCTGTAAGGCTGCATGCATTCAGCATCTGGAACCCACAGAGTTTGTGTTCTGGTGGGTGGATTATCACTTTGTCTTGGCTCCATCCACTTTTGCTTCTTGGTGTCTCCTCTCTGTCCCAGCCCATTCTTCGAGCTGCCCTTTCATCTTCCTTTGGCTCCTCAGCCGCCCTCAGTAGTATCTCACTGCTCACAGGTGGATTTAGGCAGAGAAGCCCCTACCTCGCAGGTAAAGCCATTCTGACAGGGAGGAGCACAGCCCAGGGAGGTCCAGCTCATGGCACATCCCTGCTCCAGTGCACCAGGGCAGTAGTGATGTTGATTCAGGCCAGTTCAGGTGCAGGCTGTTTGCTGTGGAACACACCAGGGACCACTCTGCTGCCTGTGGGGGTGAGGCAGGGGACACTTCGTCTGCAAGTACCTCCCTGCCCTGGTGAACAGATGCAGCTGAGCATCCCCAGTGCCATGGGAGGACAGCAGAAGGGGCTCTTTGAAACAGCAGGGCGATACTGCTGTCCTGGAGAGCCATGTGAGCCAGGTGCCATCCCACAAAGCCATTGAGATAAGACCCAACTCTAACACCTGCACACTCATCCAAGGAAGGCCCTTCAGTGCCTAGGAGAGGCTTTTTCTCCCTCCTGGCCACCACAGTCAAGAAGCAAACCAGTGGTTGTCCCCTTCCCAGCAACAGCACAAGATGGTGGCACCCAGGCCATGTGTCCATCCTTCCTGGTGCCCAGACCCATGGACACACTGTCCTGCTCCAACAAAGGACATCCTGTACCTGGTGAGTTCACATCCCCAGCCTGTGGGCAGCACCCATCCTGCAGGATGCACCCCCTCTTTCCTGGGCCTCTCTCTGACCCTCTGACTGTCCCCTCTGAGTTGCCCCCAGCATGTTTCAGGTTCATGCAGCCACCAAGGTGATGTCTTTGAGCCACTGTTCCAAGCTCAGTTTCCACCTGCCCATGCAGAGCAGGGCTGAGCAAAAGGCACAGGATTTGCCCCACCTGGAATATCCATGGGGACAGCAGGACAGAGCAGGGAAGGCCAGGGCGCTTTGTCCTGTGTGTGGGTGGCACTGGTGCATGTCCTGCCCGTCCCTTACCGATCTTGCTGTCTCAGTAGCAGTGCAGTCACTCCCCCTGCCTACAGCTGCAGTGAGGAGAGGAGCTCGGAGACATTTAGCTCAGACCCCGGTGCGTTCAGTCCAGGAGCGTGTCCACACCAGCAGGCAGCATCAGTCAAGAGGCGGCAAGCCCTCCCCAAGCAGACGGTAAGGAAACCAGCTCTCTCCCTCCTGCCCCCCAGCATCTGCACCCCAAACCGCTCATGACATTTTTACAGTGCCTTTCATCCCTGAGGGCTCCCTGCTGGGTGGCAAGGAGGGGAAAGCCTGGGAGCCCTCCCCTTTGCACCCAGCATCAGGTTGGAAGAACAGAGGGAGGGTGCACCATCCTCAGCCCTTCTGCCAGTCCAGGGGGACATTCCAGTTGCTTTTGCACCTGGGGTACCTGATTCTCCTCCACTGGAGTTCTGCTGCTGCTGCAGCCACCAGGCTCTGACAGCACGGCCACCCCAGCACTGTCCCACCACGGTCCTGTGCCCCTCTCCCCAAGGGCCCCTGTGCTCCCAGCACACCAGCACCGTCCCCTCCAGCAGTGAGTGCCATTGCTGCTGTCCTTCTGCTCCCCGGGCATTCCAGCAGGAAGTGCTGTGCTAACCAGCCGTGAGGCTGTTTGTTTTGGAAACTACTTGGATGTCATTTTCTTAAATAAGCTAGATGAAGTGTATCTCATAGAACATTCATGTCACTATAATACTCAGGCCTAAGTGAATGGAATAGAAACCCTACAAAAAACAAACACAATAAAATGGTAACAAAGAGTATATTGTGTTTACTAATGGAATTACATCAAAGACAAGTCTAAATATGGGATCCAGTGACTTAGCTGGCTTGAGCTGGCCCTGGTGCAGAAATGGTCTCCTCTGCTAGCTTGGGCATTCCCCAAAACCTCCTCTACCCCAAGGGCCACGTCTTACTGTGCATCGCTTCTCTACATGTTCCTGTGTCTGTTGGTGCCTGCTTCACAGAGCTCTCCATAAATTGTCAGGTCTTACCGTTGTCGGCTTCTCAGCAGCCTGAGCACCTGCAGGGTGATGCTCAAAGTGCCAGGGCTGGACCTCTGTGCAGTGCTGGGCACAGCATCAGGGCAGCATCTGAGCCTCCTCCCTTCCTGTGGGTGATCCGATGTGTCTCGCTGAACGGTCAGGGTGAATCTCCTGCCTGTCTCTTCCCCCAGTCCTTCCCTCCCTGCAACGCCAAGATTCTTGTTCCTCCCCAGGACACAGCCCACTGATCTGGCTTGCCAGTGACACTCATCTGCTGGCTCAACTTTCCTCTTCCTGACTCCAAAAACTTTGCTCTCTGCCTGATAAAAGGCTGCCTTCCTGGGTCTGTGTTAGCACGCCTTGAAAGCCAAGTCTATTCCCACCAAAGCCTGGCACTGGCTCAGAGTCTTTTTGCCAGCTGGAAGCAGAAATACCGGCATCCTTTGGTTAAAGACAACAAACCAAACAGGATCTGTAGTTTGGCTTCCAAGCAGGGAAGCATTTTGGGAAGATAGTTATAAATAAGTGGTTTAACATCTCCTGCCAGCCGACATCACAGAGAAGATGATAATGTTCTTTTTTTTTTTTAAATCTGTCAGCAGCTCAAACTGGGACATTTCCTTCCCAGCTAACATGAGGCTGCTGATGGGGGCTTCTTCTAAGGGCACGCTGGGCCAGGGCTAACCTAGCACCAGTTACTGGGGTTTACTGTGTGATAGTATCTAAGGGCTCAATTTTTATAATTGGTCCTGTATAGGAGCAGATCTGCACATGCCCATTGATGGTCTAATCCACAGTTGTGCACAGAGTAGGCACTTCATTTCCCTGTGAACCTCAATATTCCAATATTTCATTTCTTTTGGCAAGGCCCAAAACCTCCCTGACTTGATGAGAGTCTCCTAGGCAGCAATCAGAAGTCTTTGAGGGTGATAAAAATTATCTGTTCAGTCTGCACTCCTGTTTTGTAGCTTGCACCACCTGGGACACACACAGTGCAGTCCAAGCCTGCAGTTGCATTCCTCCTGAAAATGTCAGAGGGACATTTTGGTGCTGGCAGATTGCCCCTTCCCTCCTCTGAAACTGCACATGGGCAAAAGCAGTGCGGCTTTCAGGAGCTCCGTGGCCTGGGGGAGCCGGGGACAGCTCAGCTGGGGGGTCCTCCAAGTGGACGGGGAGGCAGCACGTGGTGGCTGCAAGCACTGTATTAGTGCTGTGACGTGTCTGTGGGGTGACATGAGAGGGATGGGGGAGAAGTGGTCCCTCAGTGCCACCCATTTTTCTAAAGGGCTGATGGAGTTACTCCCATACAACGTCTCAAAAGCTTCTTGGACGTCACTGAGCAGGACTGTGACACCTGAGACTGAGCTTCCTGGTTCTCCATGCACCAAGCTCAGCATAAGCGAAGCTGGCTTCTCCACTCCCTAGGTTTTACAGACAAGTGCTGTGGCCAACACAGCTCACCCCTGTCCTGATCCCTGCCCATGTGGTGGCACTGGCAGGGTACTCGTTAATTTGCTGTAGGACATCCCCTGTGCAAGCAGACCCCAGACTCAAGCCAAGCATGCAAACAAGGTCACGACCAGCCTGTTTCTGCAAGCCTATCCTGTGGACACAAGGTGCGTTCATTTCTCATCTGCTGCCCTTCTGTCCATATCTTGGATTCCTTTCAGCCATCCCTTGGGAAAGATTATAGGGCTACATCACATACCAGGAAGGGTTTTTTCTTGCTCCAGATCACCTCGCATGGGAAGACCCTCTGCTCTGCTAACAACCTGTCTGAGACCTTCAGAAACCTGTTGCCTCTCCCAGAGGGTGCTGTAGAAACAGCCTCTTTGCAGTGCTGGGGGAACAGAGCAGTTAAACACACACTGCTATTAAAGGAGGGATCGTGGTCAAAGGCGAGTGGCTACTGAGGACAGGTGGCGGCTCTCCCAGCTTGCCAGGGCATGCCGTGAGCGATGGGCTCACCTGGGGAACAATTTGGCAGGGACATGCTAGTGCCTGCCTTCCACATGCTTGGTCCTGGGGGTGGTGGAGAGCTAGTGTGGGGCTGTGGGACTGGACCATCACAGCATGCTGTGTCAGGCCAGCCCTTGCTCCAGGCCCTTTTCCCCAGATTGTATGCCTCTCCGGGGCCACACTTCAACCTACCCAATCAAATATCTGTGTGGATTTTGTAGACTGGAGGGAAACAATATTTCCCTGACTCCTTGGTGGATGTTGGGGGTGGGGAGGGCTCAGCTAGGGCAAGGGGCACATTCATTAAAACATAAATGCTCTATTAATGTCAAAGTAGGAGGAAAAACCTCAAACAATTCACCAATCCTCTCTCCGTATCAAGCTAAACTAGTCCTGAAGGCATTTTTGGCAAGAGGCCACAGCACAGATGAGATTGATGGCTTCCAGGTATAAATATTTACGGTTTGACCTTGTTATTGTTCAGTCAGCCAAAGGTTTTACATATATATAAGTGTGTGTGCATGTCTATATTTATGCTCATAAACTCTTTGTATCTGAAAGTCAAACCTCTTTCTCTTTGAAAGAGAAAATGGCTACTTTCAATTATTTTACTGCCATCTTATTCTCTTTGCTAAATCTTCTACAATGACATGCATCCCTCTCTGCTGGTCTTCAGGTCACTTTGGGAGGCACAGGGAACCAAGGGAGCAAGCGAGAATAGCCTCTCTCCACACTGGGGTCTCGCTGTGGGCTTGCTGCCTGGACCCAGGTCACTGCTGGCAGCGCTGCCCAGCACCTTTCAGGTGAACTTAGTCCCAGATGTCACAAATTCTCCAACACAGCCCTTGTCCTGACATGGATACTAGGATGTTTCCAGGAAGGCAGCATGGCTTTTCAACAGCTGAATGCCATAAGCAATTAGTCCTCAGCCCATAGCACAACCAGGGAATGTGTAGCTGAGCGTTGCAAAGGGGTGTGAGGTCCCACCCTGAGCCTGCTTCAGGAGGGAGCACAGAACCTGGCTGGATCCATTCCAGCTGTCCCTGGCCAGAGGAACACCACAGGCAGGGGATGCCCTTCAGCTTGGGCTCTTCTGCAAAGCAAAGGGAAGTGCTGGCACTCGGCCACAGCTTGCTGCCCATCCAGGTAGGATGTGCTGATATGTGACTCTGTGCTAATTGTGGGAGGGGTCAGCAAAAGCATAGGCCTTTGCTGCCTCTGTGTCCTAGACCCCCATCTGATCTCGCCTCAGCACCAGCAGGACCAAATGCAGATGCTGGGCAGCCTGTGAGTGGTGAGGCCACAGTAAGTGAGCAGTGTGCAGATCCTAGCAATGGTACCCAGTGTTGGCTCCCTAATATTGCCCCTTCATCTCCCCCTGTCTTAGGAGAAAGGTTTAGGTAGTGATCCTGCAACTGCACTTGTAGCTCCTGTATGCCCTTCTCTGCCACAGGAGAAAGGCTCTCACAGTCAGCAGCTATCGTCACCTGCGCCTTGTGGTGCCCTAGCCATGAGAATGAAGGGTGTCACCACGCATAAGCAAACAAAACCAGTTCTCTTTCTGGATCTCTGCCTGCCTCCCACCACTGGAGTCTGTGCTGCTTTTGACAGCAGAGAGCCTTAGGCTTGGATTAGTCCTAATGTTTGACCTGTCATCCTTCACCACAAGAAGGGTTATGATGTTTTTTTCTTATGAAGCTCTAGGACAAAATTTGATGTCCTAGCTACTCTTTCCTGTTCCCCACTGTCCCGGTCCCCGCCAGTGCAGATCTCTTCTGTACACAACTTTAACGATCCCATCTGCCTAGAGAGGGAAGCCTGGTCCCAGGTTTGCTGCATGAGCCAGGATGCTCCCCCAGGCTTCGACGGCTCTTGGCTCTTCACTGCTTCTTGAAGGTCCTGTCAACTTGGTAAGTTCATTGGCTCATTACACGGCTAACAGCACTCTGGTTTCCCCTGAAAAGTCTGTTGATTCCTTCTGTCTTTTTGCAGGGCACCCAGATATAATGGCAATTATATATAATGACAGTCATACATTGAATGATTTGATTTTTGCAACCACAAAAAAATAGGGGCAGAGGAGGGAAACCATATTGCCCTTGACATGCTGTATTTAGAGTTGCAGGGGTCCTCTCAGTTGTCACGAGGGAGTTTCTCAGTCCATCAAATCTGGTCAGGTGGCCACAAGTATCCCTTCATCAACTAGATTTTCACTGTCGACTGACTTGGGGATAGCTGCAGGCAAATGTCCTATCTGAAGGTGAGGGCACCTGCTGCCTCTTCAGCTGCAGCCCTGGTGCCCAGGGTAGGGGAAGTTGCATTAGCATCACACTAGGGCAGCCCATCATGGGAAAGAGCACACTGCAACACACCGCCAGAGAACATGCTCGTTTTCACTGCCTCAGGTTCAATCTGTGCCCCAGTATGTCTTCTGCTTTGTTTTCCATCTTGTGAGACTCTTTACTCCACTATGAGAAAGAATCTAGCCGGCAGCAGTTTAATGCATGACAATCCTGTTATTACAGCTGTAAATAATTAACAACTAGAAAAAAAAATGCATTTTTTAAATTTTTTTGTTGACTTTGTTCTCTGTTGACTAGCTGGTAGCCACTTTCTTAAGGGATTTCTCATGGAAACTGTGACCTTTCTTCTCTCTGTCTCTCTCTCACTCTTTCTTTCTCTTCCTGAGATTTGTGTTTCAAATGCTTTTTGGTGCAATGTTCAATGCCTGTTTGTATTTTTGAATCGTATTTTTCAACCTTTGCCAGAAAAAAATCGCCCATTCTAATTGGCAGGATTTTGAGTCCTGCAATTTTTTCAGCTTTTAGCTTTATCAATAAGTTCAAGCAACAGAAAAATTTCTCAAAAATTACAGTGAAGTTCTGAAGAGAGATTAGAAAACATCAGAAACAAGAACTACATTAATAAGATCAACAAGCTGAGTGGAGGAGGAGGACTCTTCTGACCACCTACTAACCTCCTGATCTAACACACAAGGTGGGACTAGACCTCTTCACTGAGTTAAATCTCTCCGCTTTTCCGCTCTACCCACTCTCTTGAACTCCAGTCAAAACAAGTAAAAGTTCATATTTTAAAAAAATCTGTGTAATTGTTTTTTCCATGGTCTGTTTCTCAAAGCCAAATGATGTTAACATACAAAGGGATGAGGAGCCCAGAGAACCAGTCCTCTGGGCTTCAGGCTACCTGCACATCTGGGGAGTTTGTTCCAGTGACGGGCAGACAAGACATCCATGAAAAAATAAATATTCCAGGGGAAATGAAAAGAGCTTGAAAATATTCCATGGTTCCCATCGTGTCATGTTTAAAATCCTTTCCCTTCTAATGGCAGGAGAGTGGAAGACACAAGGTAAGTTCAAGGCAAATTGGCTGGGGAGCTTGGGAACGAACTCAAAGACAGGATGGTGATGGTGTCATGGGTGGGGAAGAAGGAGACCCTGAGGCGTGCACTTTTCCTGCAGTGTGTGGCCAGCCCATGGTCAGACTTTGCTTTTCCAGTAGAACTCATTGGCATTCTCTATATGTACAACACGAATCAAGTTTGCTGCTGCTGTAGGGCAGAAGAGCCTTTGGCCAAGGTGCTGGTTTATCCAACCCACCACATACACTTCTCCAGCTGAATCATGCCTTAAAGAGACCCTGGTGGGGAGGAGGACATGGAGGCCCTTAGCCCAAATGTCTCTGGCCATGTGGTAAATCAAATGTGTCCCAAGGAAAGGTTGTGGACAGTTCAACCCACCCTGCTGTGCTGTCCAGGTGTTACAATGACCTCCACCGTCACTTTGGTCCCTCCAAACAGCTTCCAGGAGTGACTTGGGACTTGCCATGGTCCAGAGACCTTTGCTGCAGGGAGTTTTGATTGTTGCTACCCTGTTTTAGGGGATGTAATAGCACATAGCTGGCCATGCCACGTCACTTGGACAGTGCAATGTCTCCAGGTGACTGTGTGGTCTGCTGGCAAGGAAGTTCAAGGTGTAGGGGCTTCATCTGGACATTTCATTGTGTCTGCGTGGATGCACAAGAAGTTATATTTAGCAACTAATAGAAAGAAGGATTTTTTTCTCACTGGGTAGGAAAATCTGAAATGAAGTCAATCTCTTCAAACGCAAAAGTGGAAGAAAAATCACCTGCAAGAAATGCTGAAATTCTTCCTATCGCGCTAAGTTTGAAGCATCCTATGTTCCCGTTATTTTTTTTCTGCATTTTTGTCTACTTTTTACTTTAAAATATTGATGTTTTACCCAAATCCCACATAGTCAATGAGGACTTTCCCCCCCCCCACTTGATTACCACTGGGAATAGCAAGAGAAGCAGATAACTCCAGTGACATAGTCAGTTGTTTTCCATGCCCGAAGAAGGAATGAAATGCCCTCCCCCCTTCCCCAAATTCCCTGAGCACCATCTGGATGCTGCACCAGGGACTTGCTGGCAGGACAATATCTCCAAACATATTGCAACCTTGAACAAAAAAGTAATGTATTTGAATTTGCTGCATTCAGCTGAATCCTCCTTCTTGCTCAGAGATTTGGATGACAGAAGAGGTTTGGGAGTGCCGGGGCTCGCAGCTGCTGTGGCAGATGGATAGTTACCATGGGTCTTAGCAGTACAGGCTGCATACTTAGGTCCTCCCAAGGAAGGAGCAGAGTTTGTGACGTCGGCAAGAGCAGGCAAGGAAGGAGCCCACCACTGTTTTAAAACACAGAAGCTGGAAACTGAAGTTTTCACCCCTTTCCCTGCCACCCCTCTGCCCAACTCCTTCCTCAATCAAAACTGCACAGGGTTGGTCCCAGCCTGAAAAGATCTTCCTGACTCAGAAGACAAAAATAAACAGTGATGTGAAAAGCTTCCCTGCATTATCACTTCCCTATTTGAACCGGGAACAAGGGCTCTGAAGAGGAACAGAGTGTAATTGCAGTGTCCACAGAAAAGAAATACTAATGCAAACAGGCAGAGCCAGGAGAATTGGTGGAGAAGAAGCATAGCTGAGCAAGTATTTATTACCCCAGCACTTAGTGCTCAGGCTGACAGGTGTCTCAGGAATGCAATAGCTGCGTTTTATTATTAGGTACTTACACTACAGCAGTGCTCAGGGCAGGGGAACTGTTGTTGTGTCTCTCCTGAGGGGAGATTTTGGGGAGCAGATAAATGTGTTGGCTGTGCCAGGCTGTAATGTGGCCAGCGGGGACAGCTCAGCCCCACAGCCCTATGAAGGAAAGGGTCCCCTGGGGTGCACTGGTCATCTTCTGCCTTCAAAGGGTGGCTGTTCCAGAAACCTCTTCTGTGAGCCACCTCCTCATGAGGTGAGGTGAGTGCCCCAAAGCCAGCCCTAAGCTAGCTTTCATGCATTTGGGTGGTATGATCAGAAACCCCAGCATCAAGGTAGAGTTCCCTCTGTGGAAGGAACTCTCTTCTCTGGTTCCTTCACCCTGTAAGACAAGTAGATCCAATGCTGCACGACTCCTGCTCACAGGGCTCTTCCCAGGACTATCACTGTGCTGGGTGCCTTGTGCTTTCTTCTGCAAAGCGCAGTTCCTCCTGACTGAACTCA
>NW_010100718.1:11685-22944 GCF_000699245.1 Pterocles gutturalis | reverse complement strand
CAGCAGGAACATGGTTTGAGACTTTGCGGTCACCCCACTCCGTGGAGAACACCCTCGCTTGACAGATTTGTGGCTTGCTGGGATTCATTCTCCCTTACACTTTCACATATTGGCAGGCTGTGGGCTGCAGGAGCCTTGCAGGGGATCCCAGGCTTCGCTGCCACAAGCACACGCTCACTGCAGTTGGAGGTGGGAAAAAGTGGCTGTGACTTTCCTCATGCCTGTACCACATTCCCTTTTCACGCTCGGCAGACGGGTGATGTGTGTTAACAGCAGCCAGAGCAGCAAGCGGGGTGCTTCCCAGCACGGATGTGCTCAGCTCCTTCTGCAGATCCTCAGTGTCCTTCATGGGGATGAAGATGTCATCTTCTCCTCCACCCCTAGGCAGGCAGCAAGCGATGGGCTGTGGAGGGGACCGGGTGATGTGCCTGCAGCAGTGGGTGTGGGTGTCAAACACAGCAAAGCTCCTTCACCCCACTGCAGCAGGGAATGCCTCCCTGAGCCCCTGGCCAGGGGAACCAGGAGAAGGAGCTTGCACCAGCCTTGCTCTGACCCCAGGGCAGGGGAGACATCTCTGGTGTGGGAACCGTGGGGCTCCTTGTCTCTCATCCTTGGACAACCCTGCAGTGTCGCCAGCAAAGCAGGTGTCTGCCCTGCATTCTGCCATGGTCCCTGCTCCACAGGAGGAGTGCCACAGGTGGGATGCAGGTCTCCCCCTACACCCCAGCCCAGGGCTATGATGGGTGGTTTGCATTGGGGGATGTGGAAGACACAGCCATAGGGCACTCGGGTGGGACAGGGGAGTCAGCCAGCCCGGGGACAGCAGGGACCCTGACCTGAACAGGCTGCACCACCCCCATTCCCATGGCCACCCTTTTGGCTAGCAGGGAGAAAATGCCTCTGAAAAACAGCACTAGCTGATTTTCTTCAGAAGGGGACAAGGGTAGGAGCTAGCTGGGCATTAGGCATTTTTTAAAAGCACTTTGAGATCCCTGATAATAGCAATCTAGGAATTGACAGGAGTGGTTTCAGCAGAAGAGTTATTGTGGTCGTGATAGACTAAGGACATAAGTGAGGCAAGGCTGCTAGGAAAAAAGAGTATTTTTTTATTAAACGGATACCACAACCAGAGAAAAGAAGACAAGCTTTCAGGCCTACAAAATCTCCTTCAGATGTGGTGCCATAAACTTCAGGCTTAGGCCTGGGAAGGACTGGTCTGGGCTAGCTTCATTAATGAGGCAATCAAAAAGCAAAGGCTCCTAGCTCCTATGCAGAGTGGCAAGTTGTTTACAAGTGGAAAAGTACTTCTTGGGCTTTTGTGAAGAATGTGGGAGAATAGGAGACAAAATACTATCGGCAAATTTATTCAGAGAAAGAAAGAAAAGCATGCAGTGATCTAGATTTTAAAAAAATATATAAAAATGCATGTAATACACACAGAAACCTTCTCTAAAGTCAATGCACATTTTTTTTCAGCACACACAGGTTTTACACTTGCTCGAGAAGCCTGGGAGCAGTATGTTTCTGGTCTGATCCCAGCTCAGCTATACATCAGCACAGACCTGTGCTGGAAATGACCATAACTTGTCAGCCCATCTCCCGGCATTCGAGGGAAGCTCTTTAGGCTCCTGTTACAATTCCTCTTTGCTATCATGAATCTTTAAATATCTGTGCCAGACTGTAATCCCCAGTTTGCCTGTAAAGCTAGCTCTTGCCTTCATACTGCTTTATTACACCCAGCTTCAACTATGAGGGGTAGCAAGACAGGGTTGATAAGGAGGATTTATTATGCTTGAATGACCATCAGTAGCAACTCATTGCTGAGATGAATACACTCATTTTCAAGTGTGAACCCTCAATCAACTAGGATCAGGACCTCACTCACATCCTCCCTGGGAGGAGAGGATGGGGTTCACCTGAACATGGTTATAAAGGGAAACATCTCTAAGCAACTGAGGGCCCTGGCCAGGTGAGGAGGTTGATCTGAAGGTGGCCCTGGGCAGGGGAAGCCCTGAGGTGGGGGTCTGGCGTCACATGGTGGTGTTGTGATATTCTGGGTAAGGAGCAGAGATGTGCAGAGTTCCTTACCTTGGAGTAAGGATGCTCCAGGTTCTGGGGAGAAGGAGCCCTGGGTGCATCATGTGATGGCCATGGGGAGCTCAAGGTGGTACAAAGCTGCATTTCACCCAAGGCAGCAACTCCTCTGTCTCTTTGGGTTTCCATGTAGACAGTATAATGCAAACCAGCTACTTGAGAGCATGCTGGGAGCCAGCATCCCCGCTGGGAATACTAGTGGCTCTCTGCTGGGATGTGCAGGCAGCTGTGCTACCTCCTAGTGTGGAAATCAAGTCCAACTTGGAACAGTGCAGAGCTGATCTACTTCTGTAGCCCTGCAGGGGTACTGGGAGGAGGTCAGCCTTTTTGGAATGTTTTTTTAAGGAATTACTGCTGGGGAGGTGGGTGACATTTTCCTTCTTTTGCTAAGCTTAGAGTGTAATTGTTATGCTGTTTGTTTGGGCTTTTGGCAGTCCTGCTGTCTGGGGATCTCATTTGTGTAACTTTGTTGGGTCCTGGCTAATAATGACGTCAGGTAAAAACAATTCATTCTCCTGGACTGAGAGTGGGCTTTGTTGTCATGGTAACCTTTGATTTGGAGACTTGCAGGAAGGAGACAGGTAAGTGCTTCAAATTGCCATGTTTCAGCATGGTTTCAAATACCTTGGAAGTCTGAGGCCCATTTTCCATAAATGAAATTTCAAATCTTGTTGAAGTACTTTATAAACAAAATACATTTATTGCCTGAAGAAAATGGAGTGGAATTTAGTTGAAGAAAATACTTTTAGAAAAAGTAAGGTTTCATGAAGCACTCTACAAAACAGGAGTTAAATACAATCAGGATGTGCTAATCCTGCTTTGTTCCCCAAAATTCAGCTGTAGAGAGAAGGAATCCTTTCCCTGCAAGGAGACATAGTCCAATGGACTTCAGGGCTGGCCCAGTAAGGAGACCTATATGCTGCGTGGGTATGAAGAGGGACAGAGCAGGTCTGATGGGAGCAATCTTTAATTAGTTTCAAATGCATCCCTGGCAAGTGTGCTGTGTTTTACCCAGTCTGAATCAATGAGCCTCTCTGTTCCCCAAATTTGGGTCAATGTGTACTACATCAGTCAAAATACTCTGGAAGCCAAGATATTAACTCAGAGCTAGAGATTTGCATGCTTATTTGGAGATCTGATTGTGAATGCTTGTGGCTTCTTTGAAAATCAAACTGGGATGATGTTAGCCCCTCTGGATACGAGTTAGTCTGAACTGGGGCTGTAGGGAGACATTTCCAGCTGGAAAGCCCTGGGCTTCTGATGAGAGATTCCCAGTTTGGAGATGCTGCATAAAATCACCAAAAGCTATATAGTGCAGACTTCTTTTCAAAGTGAAAATCAGCCTGAACCCAAAGGCATGCCACAAAAGGTGAAACTCAGTATTTGGCATCTGGATCCAGACAACATTTTGGTCAGGGGTCTTTGATCCTCTAGCCCCCTAAATATTCTCCAAGGGGACATCCAAGGATCTGCAAGTGAAGTTGTTTGGCCATAGTGTGAAGAGAACCTGGTGCATTGCTGTTACCAGGATCTGGGTTGCAATGTTTATCCAAACCTACTTTGGCATAACTTACATGCCCCTGAATCTCTGTGTCTCTTCCTTTGCCCGGAACAGGGTGGCCATTGGGGGGAACTTTCCTCCAAAGCTAAAAGAATCCCTTGGCACTTTAACTCCTGCATAGAAAATGTCATTTTCTTCAAGGCACATGGGAAATGAATCTGTTTCAGCTCAGCTGCAATTGGTGGCTTGGAGAGAGAGGAGGATACTGAGATGAAACCCACATAAGCCTGTAGAAATCATCAGCCTAGGTGCCAGCTTCTTGAGCCCCATAACTGCAGCAGGAAGGAGAGGCACCATGTGAAGACTATTCAGGACATGGCTCAAGCAAAGGGGTCTCTGGGGCCTGGAGGGCAGGCTGGGAGGGACTGCAGCCAGTGCAGGGACTGTGGCAGAGGTAGAACTGCCTTGTGCTTGTTCAGAGTCCTGCTCCAGCCGCACGGATGTTCAAAGCAGCCCCTGTGAACTGCACCAGTCCTGGCAGGGTGAGAGCAGATTCCTATGCCAGGGTAGAGCATGGTGGTGAGGAGGGAGCTCTGAGGGGATATAACCCCAGGGGAGAGCAGCAAATTGGGTCTTGTGCTTCTTGGGCTCGTAAGGAGCCTATCCCTGCTGTATATGGGAAGTGCCTGAAATAGAAGCATTTTGGAAATAACAAAAAAAGGAATGTTTCTGAAGGACTTCAACCCTTCTCCATGTGATTTGCTCAACCCTTCAAGTGTTTGTTGCTTTTTTTGGTGGCAGAAGCTATTCAGGGAATTTGACCTGAATTTCTGTATCACTTTGGATGCTTAGAAATTGCATTTATTTAAAGCAAATAAGTCATTTGCTGAAAAAATATTGCCCAGCTATGTGCAGAAGAAAAGGCAGGTATTCCTAAAATGAACCCAACATTAGTGCAAGTGTTTGCTTGGCTCACAATCTGCAGGTACAGAAGAGCTTCTACACAGGGAGAGCCCAAAGCCTTGTCTAAAGTGTCCAATTTCTAATAACAGTCAAACAGCAAATACTTCTTATGATCTTAGACTCTCTTTCACTTTCATGCATCTTGCAGAGCTTCACCAGGGTACTCTCCCAGCCTCTAGCAATCGGTGGCTCAGGGACTTGCCTGTAAAAGCCACATCCTTACATTTAATTGTATTATGTTATCCTTATGTTAAGGAGGCTGAGGGGTGACCTCATTGCTCTCCACAGCTTGCTGAGGAGGGGAAGTAGAGAAGGAGGTACTGATCTATTCTCCCTTGGTACCCAGTGATAGGATGTGTGGGAATGGTTCAAAACTGTGCCGCAGAAGGTTTAGAATGGACTTTAGGAAGCATTTCTTTATCAGGAGGGTGGTCAAACACTGGAACAGGCTCCCTAGAGAGGTGGTTGATGCCCCAAGCCTGTCAGTGATTAAGAGGCATTTCGACAGTGCCCTTAATAATTTGCTTTAACTTTCAGTCAGCTCTGAAGTGGTCAGGCAGTTGGACTAGATAATCATTGTAGGTCCCTTCCAACTGAAAATATTCTATTCTGATCTAGTGACTCATGATGTATTGTTATTGTTGTTCTGTGAGTTGGCCCAGCTGCTCCTTGAACTCATCTTAGCTGTGTCCACAGCATCCTGCAGAAAGGAGTTTCCTGGTTTAATTGTGGTATAAAGAAACACTTCATTTAGGCATGGGGGCTATGGTTTTCCCCTTCCATTTGATGTCTCCTTGTGTGCTTGTATTAGAAAGGTGGGTGAACCCTTGATCCCTGTCCATCCACTACCTGCCTCACACAGCTATACACTTGCACTTTATGCACTGTATCCCATCTTAAGTATCTCCGTCATGGCTCTTGGGAGCCGAGGGGTCTGCACAGCCGGTGGCATGGCTGGGACAAGCTGTGCTGACTGTGGCGGATGAGGGTGCAGTGTGTTGCCTTCTGCCTATGCCTCTGAGTACAGCAGCTCCTGAGGAAAAGCTGAATGCTGGGGACCTGCAGGGTGGTGTATGTGTGGCCAGTGCCCGAAGAGGCAGAGTTAACCTGGTAACAGTCCAGCACCACTCAGCTGTGCCTCTGCTGCTCAGTGACTGACTCAAAGAGTGTTTTGGAGTGCCTTTGGTGATGTTTCCTCCAAGCAGACCCCTCAGGCTCCTGTGCCCATGTGCCAGGATCTCCCTGTGGCCAGGGGGATGTGCACTGCTCTTGCAGCAGCACACCAGAGGATAGTTATTTCAAAAAATGGGTTCACATCAGCCTGGGAAACCCCAGAACATGCTAGGACTTCTCATGTGGCATACAGGCTCGGTCCCCTTGCTCCATTGCTTTCCCACTGCCTGAAAGGACTGCAGCTCTCTAGCAGTCTTGCTCGGGTTGTGGTATTCACAACGGTTGTACAAAGGGGCTTCTCAGCCAAAATGTCAGTAGCAGTTGACTGAAGCCCTCCCCTCTGGGGAGTGGTCACAACTCCCCTTGTTCTTACAGGCTGCAGTCACAGCCTGTTGCACTCTCCCCACTCTGGAAGGAGCTGCAGGAGAGCAGAGCCTGGTTTGCAGAGTGCTGCATTTTGATGGAGTTGATTGAATGGGTGTTGTCACTCTGCAGCTCTTTGTTCTGCAGTGTTTGAGGTAAATGAGGCTTACGTAAATGGGGGACAGAGGAGAGCTACGTGGGGGCAGGGGCAGTGCGTGGAGATGGTGTCTCCAAGCTTCCCTCTGCAGCGCAGTGGTGGCCCTCTGCCCTGACCCCAGCTCCCTGCTATTCTGGCTGCTAATGACGCTGTCACAGTTCTGACGAGACACCTCCATCCTCATCAGCACCCTCTGGCTATTCCCACCCTCTCTTTGCCCTTGCTCTGCTTAGCAGGGACACTTCAAGCTCAGGCTGAAGGGCTTCTATGGTTTTGCTCCTGGCTGCTGACTGCCAGTCATGCCCAACAATAGCAGGGAGCTTTAATGAGCTAGATGAATATTTCTTGAGAGCATAGAGTTCACTTTATTAGTGATCAGGACAGCTTTTCAGGGACAAAATATGGATTTAGAGCTTAATCCTTGGCTCCTGCTGTGTTGCAAGCACTCTCCAAAACCTTTGTGGACACCAAGCCGTTTTGGACTTTCAAACTTAAACAATCCCTCTCTCCCCCTCCTTGTAGACACGAGGAGGACTGGAGAATCAAAGCCTCAGTTGTGAATATATTCTGGTTCTTAGGTGACTCCCTGCCTTCAACCTGCTTGTGTGGCATGACTCCAGATCTTCCTAGTTTATTTCTTGTGCTCAGGGCTAGAGCTGGTCAGAGAAGTTCAAAACAATCACAATCCCCTGGATGCACAGATACGTTGCAAAAAAAAGGGATGATGAATTTTAGCATAAATTAATATTAATTTGTTTTTTTTAAACTTTATTTGTCATCTGTGATTCTTCTGATTAAAAAACAATCCCATCATCTGATCAAAGATAGGAAAGGACTAGCTGGGGCATCACTAACTGACCCTGCAGCACAGAGATCACCTTGCAGACAGATGAACCCAATGGTTAATATGTGCCTAAGCAGGCTGAAAATGGCTCATCATAAATACCGGGCAAAGAGTTAAAAATTCGCCAGAGTGAATTCAACTGATGCAGTCAGACTCCAGTGCAGAGTTAGGGTCCTCTCTAGAAGTGGTTCAGATCAGCAAAGCCCCTGCTTTGAATTACACTTTCCTAACCACCCCTAAACTTCTGGAAATATCCTCCAAATGGAGTAATAAGATGCTTGGGAAGAGAGAGGGGAAATACAAAAGGTAACTAATAAAGTAATCTGCAAGGAAAAAAAATCAGTGGATAAAAGGCTTTGCTTTGCCAGCAGTCAAACCATTCATCCAGCCACAATAGTGTGCTCCCTTCCCATTCTTTGCACCCAGCCCCATGCATTTGTGGTTATTATCTTGCCTGGACCAGATTGGTGTTGACAAACAAAAACCCAGGTAGCTTTGATTTTCCTGTGTGCATGGTCAAAGGGAAGGAGTCATCTGCCCTTCAGTATCTGATTTTTTTCATTGTCCTCTCTCTGCACCATGGCATGGAACAAAGACTTGAATTATGGCAGAAATGAATGAAGTCTTTGAAAAACTATTGGAAAAACTAGGCACCAAGGCACGGTGCAGAAAGAGAGCAAAGGAGTCACTACTTTGAGGGCTTGAGTACTCTGAGTTTTGGGAAGGTTTGGGCTGGCTGTGGAGCCACCTTGGCTCCACTTCTCCAGCCTGATCTGGAGTGGGAAGCAATTCCCAGCCCTGCCAAGGGAGAGGGGGGGACCGAGAACCTGGGAAAGCAAGGAGACAACAGGACAATGGCAACTCATGAGAGATGACATGCTGAAACATGGAGGGTCCTCCTCAAAAGGGAGGAACTGTCCGTGTCCGTATACCCATCCCTTTCCTTGGCATCTCCTCTGGGCAGCTATTTGGGAGATGGGACAAGAGGCACAGTGAGGACTTGGCTTTACCTATTGTGGCCTCTTCTAAAATGCGCTATTACTGTGCAGATCTCCTTCTGTATGTACTTGGAAAAAAAAAATTTCTAACGAGGGCAGTGGTTGATGACAGCAGCACAGTATTCCTCAGTGCCAAGGGCACATGCTAAATATAAGGATTATTTCTTCTATTAAACATCTGGGGAGCTGAGCACCAAGAAATCCCCTGCAGGCTCCAACCAAAATGGCTTCAGAGCTGCAAACAGCCCTTGACCATAATATTTTTCAACGGACAATGCTTCCTCACACGATGGGAGGAGGGTCTGGCAATCTCTAGGGCACTTAGATGGTGATCTACAGCAGTGTGAATGGGGGAGCAGAAACAAAGACTACTGAGTCAAATCACTGCTGGAAAAAATGCACTGAGGGGGAAAAACTAGGAAAAGGAATAACCCGAGCATATCACTGCCATTGATTTAATGTTCATCAGATGTAATGGGAGGTGGGGTGGTACATAGGTTTCCATCCTGTGCTACTGTCCCCAGAGCACTCCCTTTATCCTTTAGTCCAGGCTTGGAAGAAAGCTTTTACTCCCCCAAAATCACACTTGTGGCAATGGAAAATGAGGTCATGACTCTCTTGCTGGCAGAGTGGTGTGAAACAGTGATATAAAAAAATAGTAATCTCTTTAGAAAAGAAAGACCTGGTCTCGCTTGGCAGGTGTTACTTATTTTTCCTAGCAGAGGGAGCAAGAAACTGCAGCTGGAACCTCTGGTTGGTTTGCCAAGGTACTACTGTGACATTTTAATGATCTAATTCCCCTCAAAGGTGGCATTCTCACTTGTTCTCCTGACCTATCGCTGTACATTCACTGTGAAACAAACTATCTGCTATCAGCCCTGACATCTCAGGCTCAGAGACAAAAAATAAGGCTGTGATACTAATGCAATGAGTGGACTCTTGTAATCCTTATGAGGATGTAGCTGGCCATCTTTCCCACATGCTCTTTGGGAGCACGTCAGCATAACGCCATTCACCTTTGCAGCTCCCACCAGCAGAGGCTGTGACTCGGGGTGCACCTGTGTGATGTTTCCTGGCCCATTCACACTCTCCTCCTGCATGGTGAAAGGTGATGCTCACGCTGCTGAGGCCCTTTTCTCACTCTGTAGTGTGGCTCTGCCCTGTTTGGAGGAGTCACAGCAGGCTAAAGGCCTAGTGATATGTTTTAGGTGATAGGTTTGTGATAGGCATGGCTTGGACGAGAGGACCTGCAGAGGATGTGGTTTGCAGTATGCTGTGCCCCACAGCCAGGCTCTGGTTTCCATTCTCTGGAGATAGACCAGTTCATGCTGGTGTGAAATGTGTGTAATGAACAAAACAACCACAGCAAAATACTATATGTAAAGCACTGATGTGGGAGAAGTTTCATAAGAGCTTTCATAGCTCAAAAAGGCCTTTTATCAAAAATAGAAGCATTTTCTCTAAGAAAAAAAAATCAAATTTCTTGCACAGTCTTACTGTTGTGCTAGTGCTGTTCCTAGCTGCCATGGAGACCCTCTTTTCTCCCAGAGTGAGAAACACAGTTATGATCCTTTTCTGAGCAGGACAGAAAGCAGAAGCAGCCCTTTCAGGAGTGACTGGGCTGGGGACACTGGCTGCCACCCACCGGGGCAACTGGCCCAACAGCAGAGCCCACTGGGGGCTGAGCTCTTTGAGAGGTTTTGAGGGGACACAAACGGGGGCTGCCAAGCCAGCCAGTCTGGTAGGAAACAGAGCCCAGGGACAGGTGAGCTGCCGACGTGACGTGCGAGGGAGCAGAGGTGGGAAAGCTGGCCAGGAAACAGTGTGGGAAACATCTGCCCCTGCCTTGAGACTGGGTCAAGCAAAAGCAGCTCGCTGCACGTGTTGCTAAACTTGCAGGTAAACATTAGTGTCCAGCACCAATATTTTGTTTCCTTCCTCTGGGAAGGAAACAGGGATACAGCAAAAACCCAAATAAGCAAGACACTGGTGCTCCCACTCCAAAGGGGCAGCACAGCTACAGGGATGGGGAGAATCCAGGCAGAGAAACCAGGCCATGGAAATCAATGCAAATGACTTTGATTGCAGAGTTTCAAGCCCATTTGCTCTGTAGGAAGCACGGCTGTCAGCAGGGATAGGCAGTGAGAGGGGTGGGATCTCACAGCTTGAGAGATGAAATGGAGAAGGTGGCAAATGCTTTTTCTTCCTAGCTTCTAGCCCTTAGCAAGTAAGCCCTTAGCATCCCTTTGATGGGCCAAAGGGCTTTCGAAGGACCATTCAGTCTCTAGCCCCATGCCCCTACATTTCCGTTGGTGTGTCAGCATGATGGGCAGCATTGGTACCACGCCTGCACGGTGATGGGCCCAGCAGGTGCTGGACACCAGATGGTACTGGTGATGGGGAGGCAGCGGGGCCCCAGCACCTCTCCCTGGGGCACAGAGAGGCTTGGTGTACCAGAGAGCCCGCTCTGAGGGCAGGGATGCCCTCGCAGCCACACAGTGAAGCAGCAGGACCCCTCCATGAGCAACAGCCGGCAGCGTGGGGAGGGAGACCACTGCCTACAAGCGGGCTCTGCGGCCTGCGAACCGCCCCTGGGGAGCACCCGCGTGGGGAAAAGCTCCAGTTGCGTCAGTCATCATTTCTAGGCATTTTAAAAAAGAAATCCCTTTGGGGCAGGGGCTCTGTTTCCATTCAGAGCTGCACGTGATGGGACGTGTGCCTCTGCTCTAGTTTCTGAGTGCCACTGTGGTTGTAGGTTAATTATCATTAGTAATTAATCATCACCATTGACAGAAAGGCTTTTCCCTGCTGATAAGGAGTCACATGGAGCATTAAGAGCTTTTTCCCCCTGCAAACACAGCTCCAGCTTGGCCCAGGGATTTCCTTTGGCCTCGGCAGTGGCCTTGGAGCCTGGCAGGAGGGTGGTTGGGGGGAGTCTGGGTTGTCCTGCCTAGTGACTTTAAAAAAAAAAAAAAAGTTTAAATACAGATAGATAAAATCTCTCCATGCTCATGTGAAGATTTGCACAGGGTCTCCTAGACTAAGTCTTGCTGACTTTTTGGGTTTTTTTACAAGTTTCTAATGCAGTGAGGCAGCTGGAATAAATCCGGTGATATGTCCAGTGGTAACACATCCGTTTTCAAAGATGTAGCTGGAAAAAACTAAT
>NW_010100718.1:7429-11654 GCF_000699245.1 Pterocles gutturalis | reverse complement strand
TGGATACGTGTTTCACTATACTTAAATTAAAAAAAAAAAAAAAAAATGAGAAGAGAAGGAAGGTGATGCTAGGGCCACCCCAGGGAAGAAGAGACCCTGGGAGACCTGCTGGCATCGGGGTCATGCAGACATGGGCATGGCCATGAGCCATCTCTCCTGGCAGGAGGCATTTCCAGCATTGGCCTCTCCACAGCACTTTGCGGTTGTTTTTTGTTCTGGCAGATCCAGCCGCCAGATCCTAAAACAGGTCAGGCATATGGGATCAAGTCATGAGCAAATTCAGCTGGCTCAAGTTCAATTTATAAGGAACTCAGTTGCCTTTTTATCTATTTTTTTTCAACTCAAACCAAATCCCAAGCATAAATTACGGGAACCAGGCGCTTCCTGGTGCCTGCAGCTGCTCAGCAAAATTGACTTTTCCGTCAGAGCTGGTGCTCGTAGCACAAACCTGGCAGCTGAGTGTCGGACCCAGTTGGAGCTCTGCTTTTTGATTCAACAAAAGTTCAGCCAACTTGGAGCATTTCAGACTCAGCGACTTATTTTCTGACAAAATGTTGGTTTATTGGGAAATTTCCGGCTGGCTTTAATTGGGACAGCTGTTAAGGCGGCAATTTTCACGAGAACTAAAAGTTGCTTTCAAATGAGTACAGCTCTTAAAACGGCTGCTGCTTTGATAGCTGCTCGTTGCCTTTCTTGTATGATTATTGAGCTTGGTATCTCCCTGCAAGTTTAAAAAAATCCACTTCACCTGTCTTATCTTTCTCTTTACCAGATATCATCTTCTGCCCCTCCTCCTCCTCCTTCAAGGAGACTGTCAGTTAGAATTTGACCCTAACTTAGAGCTTTGCAAAAATTAACATGTGTGGCATTTTGGGTTAAAAGAATTTATCTTTTTTTTTTTTTTTCCCACCAAGCTTCCCAGGGGTCATAAACACTGTCAAAAAGTCGAAGCAAAAATTTGCCTTGTTGCTTTAACATGGGAGATCCTGCTAAGAAAATTAACGGGGCCTATCTCCACAAAGGGAACAAACTCATCTAATGCTGATGGTGGTACTGAGAGATGTGCAGCTTGCTCGCTTTCTGTAATGACTTGGGTTTTAATTTAATTGTTTTTCCTTTCTAATCCCACATACATTTTTGCCACCAAAGCAAGGAAGTTGAATAAAGCATATGAAGGTTCCTAAATATATCATACAGTCCCAGAGTCTATGAGCTGGAAATTTTATATCTGCTGGGAGCTGTAAGGGCTTGACAAAAGCCCTGATAAAACAATATTATGCATCTTACTCTGATCTGGTGGGAATTCTCACCAAACCTGCATTACTCCCCATGTGGCAATGGGAGGACCTGGAGCTCCAGAAGCCCCTGGCACATCCTGGGGAGTGGCAGCCGCTCTTGCCTGGGGACAGCATGGTGTCCCAGTCTGAGCTGGGAATGTGCTGCTGCTGGGCTTCCCGCAAGAACAGAGCCAAGCTGTCCACTCCCCCTGCTCTGCCCTCGGCTATCTTGCTGCTTAGGGGTCTTAATTTCTGCTGAAGTTTTAACACTGGTGGTCACAAAGCTGATGCCATGCTGGATACCTGATTGCTGCTGAGGTGCTTGAACAAACCTGTCCGAGTGCTGCTTGAACATCCCCCTCATGCTGGCTCTGACTGTGCACATCGCGAGTGTGCGCGGGGCTGGGGCTGCAGTGAGAGTGGCTCTCCAGGGAATACACATTTCAGATATGGAAATTGCTCTTGAACAGAGTGAGGAATGGATTAAATTTGGTTCAGCTTGAATCAAAACTTTTTTTTTAATATATATGGCTTTCCAGTGAAACAGGAAAAATGAAAAAAATTCATCTTGTCATCTCAGTATGTTGTTCAAACCAAAACAGCGGCTCCTTTTCTACCCTTTTTATTTAAAGAAGGTCGAGTTTTAAATGAACAATGGTGTGTTGAAGTGGAAAAACTTGAAGTATTTAATTTAGAAAATGTATCGATTAAACATTTTGGCATTCTTAAGAAAACATTTCATTTCAAAACAGGTTGAAAAAAGTGCTTCAATTGCAGCTGTTTTTTTCTTGGATTGTGGTTTTGTTTGTTTTTCTTTTCATTTAAACTAATTGCCAAATTCTGCCTAAATTTGCCAATTGTTTAGATGCCTCAGGACTCTGCTGTGAACCAGGTTTGCGGTTCATTTGAAATGAAAACTCTTTGACTGCAAATGATGCATATACAAGGAGCTAACGGAAGACCCCTGACTTCTGGCTCCTGATGTGCAGTTTTCTGCAGGTTGCGCCTGGATGGCTACCTGACACCAGCGCATCCTGTATTTCCCCTATAGGCAATGTCCCATGGTGGTGCATTGGACTTGATGATCCTTGAGGTCTTTTCCAGCCTTAATGATTCTATGATTGATTCTGTTGATAAGTAGGCTGCTAGAAAACCATGCGATGCCAGCACTGTCCCTGTGGGGCTCTGTGCTACTGCCTCTGCTGTTGCACAGCCCCTTCTTCTGGGAAAAGAGCCTGGCAGCCTCCCTGGGGTCCCCAGCCCTCCCCGGGCAGTGAGGGGGGGCCGCTCTGCAGGACTCTGGGACCCACAGGACACCTACAGTGCCTTGCACCCATCTGTCAACCACAGTCCTACCTCTGGGTGGCAGAGGGAAGGAATTTAAATAAAGAGGAGTGAAGTTTATATTTAGAGCTGGAGGATGCTCCTTCATCAGATTACGGCAGTTTTAAGTAGGTCAGGCAGGAGACCCAAGATATCAGAGTCCCCTTCAGAGGCATTCGTCCGTCACTTATTATTCCAGGCATTTCCCTTTCACTCTGCCTTCCTTTCCCAGCCCCAGTCCTTTGTTGCTGCTTCTGGGCTGCGCCGGTTCTCGCCGTGCTTCCCAACACTTGCTCCTTTCATTGCTTTTCCCGGCCCTTATCCCTTCCTGGCTCTGGTACAGCTGTGCAGACAGCAGCAGCCTCAGCCGTGTGATTAAGCTGGAGAGTTCTCAAGGCCACTATTTTGGGGTGCAACCCAGTAGCTGGAGGCCAGAGGGGAGGCTGCATGCATGGGGCACTCCTTGCAGCACCATGTCCCCCCATGTCTGTGTTTTTAACCTGAACACAAATGGGTTTAGGTGAAAGCAAGCAATAATAGCAATGAAAACATCCAAAATGCAAAAGAATTCCCCAGACCTCCCCGTTTAATCCTTTTATTCTGGGAAAACAGTTTTCTGCCCTGATAGCCTAAGACCATCTCCCTGCTCTCCTCATCAGCAAAGGCATCCAGGCATCCTTTCCAGCCAGTTTCCCCTGCAATCAATCCTAATAAAAAAGGATATGGACACGTACAAGACCCTTCCTGTGCATTCCCAGGCTGCCTTGCAAACAAATGCACAGCGAGGAGGAGAACAGCTTACGGGGTCTCGTCGCACAGCTCTGAAGTGCAACCCTGCCTTCATTACCCGGGAAGACTTAACTCCCCTCTCCTTCAGCTCGGGCAGGTCTGACACAGGCAAGGGGCTGACACAGGCATGGAGCAGACCCGGAGGCTGAATCTCCAGCAAAGCACTTCAGTGTGCATTGTCGTTCCTTCCCAGCTGGTGGGTTATTTGAGCGCTTGTGACTGTGGGCTTTGTAGGGCTGTGGCAGGGATCTCGCGCCTGGGAGGAGCAGGACTTTGCCGCTGATGGGAAGGAGTCTGCAGGCAGGCTGGGCAGGTCAGCAGTGCCTCCTGTCATCCCCAGGGACTGGCGTTCATGCTGGCCTGCAAGCAGGTCCGATGCAGGGGCCAGGGAAGCTCGAGACCCTTCTGTTGGCCATACTGACATGTTCCCACACCAAAATCACCAGCAAGTAATGCTCGTTTGTTTTTATCGAGCCATTTTCTTTGCTCACTCTCAGCCTATTACATTTTTCAACTCTCGGTGGAATTTTTTTTTTTTAACTCAAGGGCTCCTTTGAGCTGATCACAAGGGAACGCTGAGTGCTTGTTTTTTAATATTCTGACAGGTGCTATTTTGCTATTTGCTTGTGATGATTCAGGACATTTGCATCACTTTGTCCTTAATTAAAAAGCACTTCACCCTTGCTGCAGGGGCATGGCAGATTTCTCTTGATCTATTCATTTTGGGGGACTTTAATCAACATATCCCCTCTATTGGTGCGGGTGCATTTCTAACAGGGGGGTGAAGCTTAGCACAGTGTGGAGAGCTGTGTGGGTGTAATTATGGCTTGCTCTTT
>NW_010100718.1:0-7404 GCF_000699245.1 Pterocles gutturalis | reverse complement strand
GGGGGGTGGGGCGGGGAGTGAATTTGACTGCTGTTGAAAGGCATTTTCTAACAGCTTCCTAGAAGAGTGGAGTCCCCTGTCCACCAAACGCATGGGCAAAGACAAAGGCAAAATTTGCTGAAGCTGGCAGAGCTACCTGGGGAGTCAGTGATTTGCCTCCTTGCCTTGGGCTCTAGCCGAGAGCCTGCAGACAGGCTGCCCCCATTTTGCAGGACCCTCATTAGATCCCAGTTTGCTTGCACAGACACAACCCGGTTCAGCTTATCTACATCTCTGCACTGCGACCCCTTCCACAAACACCCCAGGGCTGGGCACATCCCTCTGCGGTGTGTGGGACGCAGGTGTGCATGCTGGGCATGCCCTGTTGGTGTGCATTTGGAGTATGCCAGAGATGATCCCTGGTGTCTTCCACACACATGCACTTTTTGCAAAGTGAAAGGGCAGCACCTTTCATAGCAGGGCCTTATTTAATAGCAACACATGTTGTCTTGGGCTGTCAGGGAGGATAAAAGCACCTGTGGGCTGAGGAAGGGATTCAGCAGCAGCTCAGTAGGCAGTGACAAGTACACAGGTCTGGAAGCAGCTTCCACTGCAGGAACCCCTCAGGCTTCAGGGGAGGATACAAGGAGAGGGGAGACCCCTCCATGCATGTCCCTTGTGCGAGGGTGCTGGCACGGGGCTGTCTGCAGGGATGCTGCGAAGCAAAGGGATGTGGGAGGGGTGAGGCAGCAGGGACGCGGGAGCAAGGTGCAGCACTGCCCTGGCTCGTTGCCCTGAAAGCCCGGGATGATGGGCAGCAAACGCCCTGCCTGGACATAGGACATGGGCCGTCTGCCCAAGGCAACGCCTTCCATCACCCCAGACCAGGTTGTTTCTTTGCAGCAATTTTCTACCTGGATGGATCCTGCTTGCAGGTAGGGCAGCAGGAAGGGACTGCAGACTCCCCCCCGGGGGGGCTCACCCAGGGAAAAGCATCCAGGCCCTCATGTGCCGATGCTCTGGCTGGTCCCCAGCCCAGTGGGGAACTGGGAACTGGGCTTTGCCTCGGGGACCCGAGCTTGCCACGCAGTAGTGACCCCAGGTCAAGCCCTGGGTGCTGAGATCCTGTAACTGCTTTCTGATGCTCCAGCCTTAGCTCTTCTGTCTTTTCTCACAAAATACCAGACTGACAAACAAGTCCAGCAAGGCTCCCGCTGCTGTTCTCCTCGGTGTTTATCTGTTCCGCTTTTCCAGGCTGGGGTGTGCAGGGCTGTGGGAACCTTTGAAGATTATTTCTCTTCAGTTTTCTGAAGAGACTTCAGCCTCCTCTTGAATCTTTTTATTTTACCCCCTTTCAACGCATCGGCCCGATTTCTCTGAGACTTAACAGCAACAAACAAGATTAAAATTGGAGCTTAGTGAGTATTAGGAGAAGATCTCTCATTCCTGACATGCTGGCAATTACTAGATCCTAGTGCCAGCATCTCTCTTTTGCAGAGGCACTGCGTGTGCAGGCATTTCTGCTCCGATGACTTTGGGAACGCAGAAGCTGGAGGGCACTGAGTGCGAAAGCCGCAGCTCACAGTGTCGGCTTCTTTGCACTTCAGCTACCACTGATTGTTTTCGGCAACCGGAGGGGCTGGGATGGAGGGGGAGAAAACTGAGGGTGAGGTGGACAGTGGATGCTGGGCACTGTACCACCAGCTGCATCAGCCAGACAGGGTCTGGATTTCCACCTGATGAGGTGTGAGGACTTTTCGGTTGGAAAGTAAAATCCCAAAAAGGGGGCTACCTGAGTGGCCAGCAGTGCAGCACAGCCCGAGCTTGTGCACGGCACAGGGTTGATCTGGGTCAGTGTTTCAGAGGAGATCCTGAAGCTCAGGAAGAGAGCAGTGCTGGCATTTCTCCATGCACCCTTGTGGGCACGGACTGAGGAGCATCACGGATGCTCAACGGGTGAGCATCAAGTGGGTGCCCACCTCCAATGGGTGTGGACGTGGAAACGGTGTAAATGGCAATGCCAGCAGTGGAGAGCAGCTGGCTGCTGGATGGAGTCTGGACGGAGAGAGCAGCCCTGCTCTGCCATGGACTCGGGAGGAACCCTGGTGACATGACCATGGGGGCCTCTCAGAGCTGCCGTGGAGGCCAACTGTCCCACTGTGTCCCACCTGGGCCAAGAGGTAATGGAAGGAGAGGTGGTCCTGTTGCTTCTCCCCATCTGGGAGTGGGTAATAGCAGCACAGAGGATGCTCTCTTCCACCTGATGCTTTGGGCCAGGGCTGGAAGAGGGGCTGCCAAGCTGGTCCAGGTGAAGAGCAGGTGCTGCCCCTGACCTGAGCGGGCATGTGCTGGGGAGCCCACACGCTGGATGGGCAAAGTGCATCGGTGTGTGCCAAACCCATTCTCAGCTGGTCACCTACCCAGCGAGCTCTTGCTGATGCAGCCCTGTTGGGTTGGCACTGTGGACTGCAGCACCACAGTCCCAAGCACTTCCTCTCTAAAACACAACAAAAACCAGCTCCTCCAAAATGTGTCCCTTGAGTTTAAGCACTTGAGTAGGAAGGGCATTGCCCTCTTGCTGGGGCAGACACTAGAGCTTCACAGGGGAGGCAAATAAAAATGCCCTGAAAATGCCTAGTAACTCCCTAGAAGGAAAGACATGTGAGAATATGGGCTCACTGTAGGCATCCGTCCTGGGCCTTCAGAGTCAGCCCAATAAGAAACAGCAAAGCAACACAGCCTGTGTGACCCCAGATCATCTGCTACCTGCCACAGGAAGGACTGCATTCTGCCTTAGCTCTGGGAGAAAAGCTTCTTTCACTTGTTTCTCCACTTGCCAACTGCCCTGCGTTGGCTGCCAAAATGTCAAACTGACAGGCAAAGCACAGAGCCAGGGCAAGAGGGAAGGCAGAGTGCAGGACCCAGACCAGCTGCTGGAAATGGCTGTAACTGCAACAGCTAAACTCATCCACAGATGAGCAGTTAACATTATTTACTGGTGTATAAACATTCCTGAGCCAGTGTAGAGAGAAGTCGTTGAAATCCTCCCATCTCTGGACAGAAACGCCTAAGGGCATTAACAATAAAAGGCAACCGTGCCTCCCTCTCTCACTCTCATATCCTGTCAGGGAGGCCAGCATGTGATGATGTGCCCTCAGCTGTGTGTGCCTTCAGAGCTGCAGAACAGAAAGGGTCAGGCAGGGTTACTGCTGGCCAGATCCATCCATGGGGTTTTGGTCGTGAGCAGGTTCTGCTCTGAATCCCAGCGTGTCCTCTGGAGAGCCCCAAGGCCAGGTTTTTCCCAGCTATTGAGCAATCCTGAGAGAAATGACTGTGTAAAATACATTTTGCACCCCAGTGATAGTTTTTGCTGCCTCCATGACCTTTCTGGCTCCTTTTCCCCTACCCTGAATTATTGTGGCATGGGTTGGCAAGAAGCTAGTGTGTCTCCATCCAGAGGTGGCTGCATTTCTACTGTGAAGAGAAGCAACTGCTCCTATTCCTGTAGCTGCACGTCACCAAAGTTTGTGTCAGGAGTTGCACAGTATTTAAAATATGGATGTACTGCCTGGGAGTTATTCTGGGTCCAACACACCCAGTATTCAACACACCAAACTACCAGCTCATGGTCCTGCATTGGATGTGTGACATCAGATGTACAGATGGCATGGCTGTGGATTCCATTTGAAAAAGTATTGAAACACCTGGTGCTCAATTTGCTGAGATTTCCTCCCTTTTTGTCAAATGCTGACAGTTCTCCTCCCCTCCTCAGCCTTTCCCATGTACATTCTCTCTTTTCATATATTAATCCCTAGAAGAAATGCAGCGTGTTAAGCCCTGAGCTGGGGAGAGCACCAGAAGAGCAGAACCATAAAAGCACAGTACTGACACCCAGGATCAGATCACCTGTCACTTTGGTGATCTCCTCCCACTAACCAACTAATTTTGAAGAGGGACTGTGAACAGTGGAAGGGATGTGGAGACTTCTTCAGGCCTGGCCTGATGTAGCAGCAGAGGATGAAAGTAAAGTTCTTGCTCCCGTCAACGCTCTTGTCACCCTCTGGGACAGCTTGCACCAGCTCTGGCTACGGCCTGGGCTGCCTTCCCACACCCTTCTTTCTCTTTGGAAAATGTTCACATCACATTTGTTCAGGCGCCAAACACATTTCTTCTTCTGTCAGCACTGCAAGTTCACTCCAGCACCTAAAAACCAAACTGTGTCCTGTCAGCTTCATATATCATCGCTGATCCATAATGGTGGGAAGCCCAAGCCCAGCTGGAGCAGCTATTGATGTCATGTGAGCCCAGATGCAGCATCTGCTGCTGTGCCCGGTCTGCCTGGTGAGCCTGAAAAAGACAAAACCTTGCTTATGTTGAACAAATGCCCTGGCAAAGTAAACAAATGTTTCTACTGTGCAGGACATGCCCCAACTCAGAGAAAAGGGTTGAGGCTTATACAGGGTTATTCATCCTCCAAGTTTTCCAAAGGGACCCTGCACTCAGCTTCTCCTCTGATGTCCTTCACCGTTCTTGTCCCATGTGCGTTGGCATATTCAGCCTCACGGATGCTGCAGGAGACTCGCAGTCTGACCAGCCTCTGGCTTCTGCCAGAGCCCATGGCTGTGGGCACAGCGAGGAGATCCACAGGAAAACCTCAGCATGGGAACCTGTGTTGCTCCCAGAGGATGCACTGGCTAGGTAAGAACATGAGGCCCGGTTTGTTACCAAGAGGAGAGTGACCATTAAGGACAGTGGCCCTAACTGTGCTCTGTCCTCAGACAGATGATGTGGAGCAGTGACAGGAGGAGGGGAAGGCAAATTCACCTCCACGCAGTCCTTCAGAGCTGTCTGCTGCATGGCCCTGGCAGTGGCTGCCTGCAAATACCCTGGGTGGCTCATTGTCCTGGTGTCCCCAGCTCTGCCAGCAGTTCTCTCAAGCCTGAGAGAGCCCTGTGGGATCTGTCTCTGCCTGGGGTCCTCCAGTCCCTCTGTGAGTCACCTTGCTCCTTCACCCTTGAAAGAGATCTGTCTGAGGAGGATTTTGCAAATGCCAAGAGGCTTTCTCAGAAACAAGCTCCTAAACACCTTGGGTTAATACTTTTCTCCACTTGTTATCTATTTTACCTCAGCACAGCACTCCTGACATAGCTCAGAAGTCGAGCAGCCTCCTTGGAGAGATACACTCCTTGTCTTTGGGAAGGCAAGGAGTGACCAGCGCCTTGCACAAGGAAGAGGAGGGCAGAACATTGCCTCCTGCCTTCACCTGGGGCTCCAGCCTGCAGTCACCCACCCACCAGCGCAGCAGCAGGCAGCACAGATTTCATGACTGACACTTCAAAGGAGCTTTTGAGAGAGCACAGTGGGATTCAGAAAGGGTTGCAGATATGCCTGGATTCATACAGGACTCTCAGCTATGGGGCAGCTCCCTCTGAAAGCATGGCCAACCTTGCAAGGTTTGGGATCCTGGGCCAGGACTGGAATTGTCTTCTTGTCTCCCAGGGCTAAATCCTGCAGTGAGGACTGCACCATCAAACCCTCATTTACTGTGGCATCATGGCCCCCCAGGCTCTGTGCTGACGAGGACTCTGTAAATAATAGATTTTATTAGTTTGCTGGTTAAACTGAAATACCAGAAGGGACAAAAAGCATCTTGAATAAAACATTTCATCTCCTGTTTAAGTTTGAAGAATCCCATGACAGCAGACCTCAAAACAAATGTCACTTCAAAGTAGAAAATAGGGGCTGTTTCCCCCAAAAAACACTGGTGCAGGACATGCTGCCCTTCTCAGCATTTGGACTGGGGGTGGTTTTTCCTGGTCAAAATCATTCACTGTGAATTTGAAATGGGTTTCTCCCAGGCTTAGCCCATGCTGTTGATAAATAAGGTGTTTGTCTGACAAGCAGTGCTCTCCCCTTGTTCTCCTACACCATCAACACACTGCATTCTCATCCTTGGTCCAAGTAAAAGACTCAGTACCGGTTATGACAAGAAACCACCGTAGATGAAAGAGAAGACCAGAGACGGCAGCTGCTTGGATGCTCCTGGTGCATACAAGTGCCTGGAAGGTGTCCCCAAAACAGCATCATAAATGGATGTTGTGATTCCCTAACACTGTTCAGACCATCTCCAGCTCTCCAAGCATGAGTCCTCCCCAGATCTCTCAGTTCTCAGGTAGCAGAAGGGGTGGGCAAAAGAAATCAGTCCTGTGAATTTCCCCACATACCACTTCACATCCTGTGTCTTGAGGGGGAGCTGAGAGCACATATATGAACCCCTGGATTTTCTGTGATCTGTTCATGACCAGAACCCTCCACAGCTATGTCCTCCCTGTGGCTGCTCTTGCACCTTTCCCAACTTCGGCTTCCTCTGGATCCCTGAAGAACTTCTGGGGCAATCCAGTGGCTTGCTTTGAAGCTTAAAGGGCCCTTTTCACCTTCACTGCTGCTTTGATATTCATTATTTACTCTTTTGACCTGTGCTTCCTGTAAACTCTGCCATCCCAGAGCTGGCTTCTTTGCATGCAGTAAAGGAAAGGTAATCTGCAGCTGCTTTGTTACAGTGAGATGCCATCTCGGAGCTGTGATGCCTGCAGCTGGCTCCTATGGCTTTGAGGCTGCTCAGATCTCACGCTTGAGGGCTTAAGGTGATCATTGCAAGGATCAGCAAGGGAGATTCTGTGTAGGAAAGCCTTGAAAAATCACCCAGGTGTGCTGCTGTTATTTACTGCTTGTACTCCTGTAGGACTCCTAGTGCCCACTAAGACTGGTCCTGGCTATTAGGCACTGACAGTGCCTAGGGAACAGGTATCTCCCTATCCCACCGAGCTGAGCAAATGAGACAGTGATCACCAGCAGTGCTGCAGATGGAGAGCAGAGAAGTGATTTGCCCACGCTCATGTGGGGAGGGCTGTGGCAGGGCCCGGAGTAAGAGTCAGTTGTCTGTGGTCCCACTCTAGTTCAGAGGGATGGCACCAAATCCCCATTTTTCATCAGTGTTACCAGACCCTCTGGGAGATGCAAGACCAGGCCCCTGTGGACATGGACTCCTGCAACTCACAGCTGTAACCAGATGACAAAGGACAATTATTGACACTGCACAGAGCTGTAACAAATTTGGTTTCGAGCACCTCTCACCCAATACTCGCCGAAAAATAATCTGTTATTCTTGTTTACAGATGCCAGCAGTGAAAAGAAATGCCCAAGTGCAGCTTAGCAAACTGGGAGAGCAGAGAGTGACAGGCTGAAAATCCACAGCCCACCCGCGACCCCCAGCTCTCACGTAGCTCCTACCCATGCACCCTCCGGGCTTTTTTTTTGTGGGACAGCAGCCCCAACAGGTGGGAAAAGACCCTCTCCTAGATACGCCTCCCTTGCAGCTCAACCTGCTGATGCTTTGCATATTTTAACAATAATTACGCACTCTTT
>NW_010100717.1:1089-1396 GCF_000699245.1 Pterocles gutturalis | reverse complement strand
CGTGGGTGCGTGGCACGGACAGGGTGTGCCTCCGTTGCCCAGGGGTGTATGGTCCGGCTGGGTTGTGCACCCCTCGCCCCGTGCCTGGCTCCAGCCCGCGGGCGCCTGGCCCGAGCAGGTCGTGTGCTCAGGGGGGTGTTCACGGTTCAGGCTGTGCTGCGTGTGTCACCCCAGCTTCCTGTGGGTGCAGGGCTCTGGCACGTGTGGGTGCCAGTGAGGGGACATCCAGCTGCTGGGTTGCTCATGGAGCACATGCTGCCTGTCCCCTGGATGAAGTCGCAGGTCCCCGCACAGGCTGTGCTGGCGG
>NW_010100717.1:0-1050 GCF_000699245.1 Pterocles gutturalis | reverse complement strand
CTCTCCTCCTTCTGGCACCGCTGGAACCATCCACAGAGGTGCTGGGCAGGCTGCGGGCTGGGGAGCTGGTGCTGAGCTCTTGGTCTCTGCCATCAGCAGGGAGCACTGTTCAGTCACTGTTGAGCTTGGCTGGTGGCCATTTCTCCTCTGGACACAAAGCCCTTGCAAGTTCCCTGCCATGGTCACAGGTGCCCTGTCTGCGCAGTTAGCGTGGCTCAGCACCCATCTCTCCAGGAATGCACAGCCCAGTGTGAGCAGGGATATACCCCCTTTGGAAGCCAGGAGCCCCTTCCCATCACAGGCACCACCTGATCTGCACCAGGGTCCTTTCTCCACTGTCCCTCTTATGGGGAGCAGCTCCTCCATGCCTGGGGGAGTGAGCCAGGTCTGCCCATCCTTGATGCTGGAGCTGGAAATCCCACAAGCTCGCTGCTACCTCTGGGGAGCCAGCACAGCCACCCAGCAAACATCTCCTCTCCAAAACACCTATTTCTTCCTGGGGCTGCCCCAGCAGAGCCAAGTATGGTCCCTGGCTTGAGCCTGCTGTGGTGCAGGACCCCCTCTGGTCCTGGCGCTGTGCCAGAGGCAGCCAGCTCCCGCCACGCTCCTCTTCTGCTTGCTCACATTTCATGGGGCTGTGGCCCCCACGGACTTGCGTCGCCCTGAGCCCCGCAGCAGGGCAGGCAGCAACCCGAACCCAGCGGCTGGGGTTTCAGAGTCAGGGCAGGGCAGCCATGGTCCTGGGGTCACATCATCTGCCGTGTGCCCCAGTAGAGCTGTCCCCAGGGCAGACACCTGCCTCTCCTCAGGCCAAGGGGATGTGGAGGCTCTGGGTGAGCCGGGCTGCTCCCCCCACCCAGCAGTCACCCTCTGTGCCTCTCCCTGCCAGCTCTTGCCCTGTGCTGCCGGCGGCTGTCGCCATGACCCTCACCAAAGGCTCCTTCACCTACTCCAGCGGGGAGGAGTACTGCGGCGAGTGGAAGGAAGGTGAGATGGGGCGGGAGGAGAGGGGGCTGCCTGTGCCAGGGGCCGAGCAGCCCCCACGCCCCT
>NW_010100716.1:0-3753 GCF_000699245.1 Pterocles gutturalis | reverse complement strand
GGGCTTCGGAGGCAGAGCAAAACGGTGCGGCTAAAAATTCGTAATTTCTCGGCTTTTAGTCCATCCCATTCCTCGCATAGAAACACGCTCGCGAGTTAGTAAACGAATTTCGCCGGGGCGGTCCTCATATCACAAATCCCGTCGATATTTTTGGTTGCATATATTAAAAATGCACACATCCGTTAAAAAAAAAGACACAAAACCAGTTTCGAAAGGGTTTATTTTTTGTCAATGTGCGAAAACTTTGCATTACGAACTGCTTTACATTCTGTCTGTTTTTCTAAAGCTATGCTAATGAACTACTGCAAGGCTTTGCAACGGGAGAAAACAACACGGCACACATTTTAAGACCTACAACGTGTTTATTACATCTGCTTATCCATAAGATTAAGATCCGGCAGCTTGACAAAGCCTTCCGTGGCTGGCAAGAGTAAAACCTCCATCTCTTTCACTATGACGTGGAATTTTTCTGCCTAAACTGGGAGGAGGCACAAATATCCATCCTAATCCTGCTCCCCGCAGGGTATCTGCTCCCTCTCGCCCCCGGGCAAACCCCCTCCACCGGCGAGGGTGCGGGAGCCATGCAGTCTGCCGACTGTCCGGAGCGGCAGAAAACTTTTTTAAGAGCAGGAGAAATTAGATTGATAATATCTGATTTTTTTTTTTTTTAAATACCACTGCTTCTGAATGCTCATATTGACGAAGTCCCATCTTTTGAGCAGTGGCTGTTAAAGTCGTGAGTGGGGAGTGACTTAATTTGGTTCCAGGAGTAGTTTCTCACTTCAGCTTTTGTTTGAGAGCTTGGTGGATGGGACTGGGATTCCAAGAGCTGGCAGAGAATTTTTCTCGTCTGTTTCCTGATACAGGGTGAATTGTTGTGTGCTGTCCTTTGTGTGGTCCTTGAGGCTCACCGATGAGCAATATTCTGTAACAAGGAGGTGTAAGACAGAGAGCGTCAGCTTTGCCTTTGGCAGAAGTGCTTAGGACTGAGATTTATTGATGCGATGTCTTTCTAACAAATGTGTGTGTGACTGGGATTGTATGAATCCATTCCACCTGTTGGATCATCAGTTTCCCTTCTAAAGAGGGGATACCCGGGGCAGATCCATTGCTCCCTTGTGTATACAATGGAAGGAAATGCGAAAATCTGACCCTCGTAATGCCTCTGCTCCCACTGTTCTCTGACTGCAGAGCTAATGCTCTCTCCCTTCCCAGAGGAAACAGTTGCAGGAGGCAGATGGAGCTGTCCAGATGAGAGCCAGGAGAGCCCTGTGGGGGCTTGGAAAAGGGTTGCCTTGGTCAAGTTCATACAACTCTGACCTTGGAGCCGGAGGAGACAGAGAGTGAGAAGGATTTGTCTCTCTGGTAATAGGTGTCTTACTGAATCGGTAAACTCCTGCTGCTGCGTTTGTGAAACTCTTCCCACAGAGAGGTGAATTGCTCATGCTGTATTAAGAGGGCAGGTAACAGAATAATAGAGACAAACCTTACAGAGCAGCAGAATATCAGAAGAAAACCAGCGTGTCAGACAATGTCTTCCTTTCTTTTATGTATATTTTAAATCTGCAGCATTTTTTACACAGGTTTATTCCATCTGCTGGGAAGGAGAAAGATGCTATTTCAAAAGATGTTTCTGGTCTTTGACAAGAACTTTGGGAGAATCCAAAAAGCTTCTGTTACAAGCAAAAGTCAAGTAATTCCTTACAAACCATCAATCACTTCTCCCTCCTCCCACTTGGGACTGAGCGCTTATATCAAATATCAGCCCAGCTTGCCTCTCCTCAGGCAGAAGTGTCCTGCTTTATCTGTATCCGTCTTTAAGGAAAACTGATGCTTTTTTCAGATGGAAAAGTTGAAGATGTCTTCCAAGAGTGCTACATTCAGGAAAGAGTATTTGCATTGTTTTACAGCACAATCAGTGCCACTTAAGTAATTTCTGTTCACACAGATCACTGTTTCTATTTTAATCAGTTGGTTCCTGTATGAATCTTTGATCACAGTCTAATGTCTTCAAAGGCCAAAGTATGTTCTTATTTTTAATTTTTTTTTGAGCAGTCTAATCTGGATTAATAAGCTTGCATTAGTTTAAAAAATGCACTAAAATGACCCTGAGAGCACTCAGAAAATTCCTGGGTATATTGAGGCTGGCTCATATGGTATTTACATCAGTTCCTGTTGCAAGTCAAATCTATTCAAGTGCAATTTAAATCACTCCTAGTGTCCATATTGAGATCCGTATTTTATACCAGTGATGTAAAATCAAGTCCAATGAAAGAAGCTTAAGTTTTCTAAAATGACAATATTTCAGAGATCAACAGAGTTTCCCAGAGAGGCTGAGCTTGCTAGCGCCTGTTGATGGAATTACAGGATTTTGTGCTAGCTCTTAGCTCCCTGACATCCTACTGAACAATATGATTACTTTGCACAAATGGGCTGGGAAGTTATATTTAAACCCTGACAGCAAAAGCAGCGTGGATATACATGCGAATGATTAGTATCTGTCAGCCTGGGAGCTGTGGGGCTCCACTAGAAAGAGCAGCCGTGGGCACCTGGGTGTACAGGGAGCACAGGCAGCTGGGGGCTTTCCAGCGCTTCAGTGCCTCATCCTGCAAGATGCGTAGCAGGACACTAAAAGTTTTGGCTTTTCTGGATTATTATTTGGACTAGAGTTTCCAGAAGTACAGAGTACTGTGCAGCAACCCCGAGACTTTTTTTAGTTTCAGATTAAAAAAAGATGTAACTTTTTGCTGCTTATTTCCAACAGTGACTAAGATAGGTTACGATTCCAACCTTTCTGCCTGCAAAGCAACTGCTGTTTCAAAACACAGTGCCGTTGCATTTCTTGTGCTAAAAACTGTAGCGTGCTGCGGTGAGAAGGGCCAGGGACAGATAACATGGTATTATGGTAAAATTAAATTGAAATATCTTTGAAAGCAGATCAAGAAATTTTAAAACTCTGTCAGGAAACGTAGTCCCAATTCAATTTCTAGCAACAGTATTCCTGCCAGGGATGTCTTTTAATCGTGCATTTTGCCAGATCAGAAAACAATGAATCAGTAAATCAATCCAATAAGTGACAAAAGCACTTGTTACAATAATATTTACAATAATATTTCCATATGCCAGTTGCTCAGTTGAGCTATTGATCTAGCAGGATTGTGAAGATGGTGAAAGGATGGTCCAAGTCAAACCCCTGTGACAGTGGATTGTCCAGTGTTTGCTATATATTTGCAAATGCAAATTTACAGCTGCTAGAAGGAAGGCTGCACCTACCCAATGTTGTAGGCCAGCACAAACTGTTTCACAGCAACAGAGGAATTCAGAGAAGGATTTTTCAACTGGGGACTGAGCAGAAAAAAAAGTGAAGATGGTGAGGAGATGTTTAGCTTTGGTTGAATAAAAGCTGGTTTTTTTACTTTACTGAGAAACAGGAAAGCTTGGGTTTTGGGCAACCTTTAAATATTCACATATCATCAAACAAATTTCACGTTTTAAAGTTTAAAAACTGTTCAAATTATTTTTAAAAATTAAAAAATAAAAAGAATTTGCAATTAAAAAATAAAACATTTTGATCTAGCCAGTATGGAAAGCAAGCATTTGGACATTCAGTACAGCTTCCCAATTTTTCTTCTTTTAACAACCAAAGTTATTTGCTGAATTCTTCATGATTTCATAGAGAAGTTTTCATTTTTCCAAAGCCATATTTTCTCGGTCAATTGACTATTTTTATATACATATATATATATATATATA
>NW_010100715.1:86226-91515 GCF_000699245.1 Pterocles gutturalis | reverse complement strand
TGCATGTTGTTTACGTGCAGTATTTGCACTAATATTCCAGCATTTAAAATAGAGTGAAATGTATTTTTTATATATATATATATATTTAAAGTTTGTCACAGTACTGCCACCTACCTTTACTTTTAACATAGAAGCGTGAAGGTGTTTTAGTTGAGTCTTTTCTCAGAAAATCCTAAGAGATCCTTTTCACTTATGATGTTGACAGTAAAATCACCAGTTTTGGGGGTTTTTGGGTTTTGTTTGTTTGTTTTGGGGGGTAGGAAGGGTATTTCTCGGTCAGGAAAGTTGAGGTAAAGCAATTTCCTTAAAACGTGCTTTATTAAACTGATTACATATTGGATCCATATCTGTGGGCAGCTGCAATGGGTTTTGTCAACAGAAATCAATTCTAAATGGTCAACATGCTTAACATGATAGTGCAGATATTTGGCAGCTTCAGGACTGGTTTTGAGGTTATTGCACAAGTTGATCAGTATCAACCATTATATTCAATTTTCTGTTCCTGTTTGCTGAAGCTGTGTATGTTCTTCTTTCTAATATCCTGTAAGATTTTTTATACCAGGGTTTCTGAGAATGCTGGATGGTCAATTGCCTTTACCTTGGCACAGCACCGAATCCAGATACATCCTCTTTTGTTGTTGATGGCTTCATGATGATTTATTAGTGTGCCCCTTCCCGGGAAATCATTGTCAAGCTACTTGTTTTTGAAATGACTTTTCTGGACAGGGATAAACATAGTGCTATTTTAAAAGTGTCTGTCTAGAAACTGCAAACCCATTGATTTAGATACTGGTATGGCCTAGCTTGGGAGCTCAGCATGTCAGAGCCTTGGTATTATTGTCAACCTGAAACCAAATAAAAGTTCTAGTTCAGGAAAATTGTGTTCAGATGTAAAGATGTACTTCAGTGTTCTTCTGAATTGGGGAGGGTTTACTATGGTATTTCAGAGTCAGTCAAGGTCTAACAGAAGACGTTGGTTTGATTGCATGTTGTGTAAATCTCTCTTGTTTAAATGTAATCACATTCAGGGCTTTTCCCCCCTTTCAGTTGTCTGTTAGGGAATAGTCGCAAAGAGGGAAGAGAGGATTTATAGCTACTGTAGTAATAGGAAATATTTATTTTGTCTATGAACTTCCTTGAAAAACACCTCCCAAAGTTGTGATTGTGCCAGGTATCTAGATGAGCCCCGTGACAGAGAGAGTTAAGGCTGATGACAGAGAGAAGGTGACTCTGGAGACCTAGACCAGGCTCAAAGCTGGAAAGGTCACACTGGTGTACAGAATGCAAAGTGGGGATCGTTTGCCCTATGCAGGGACCCAATGCATACTGTTTCCAGTACTGTGTCTTGAGAGAGGTGGTAAAGAAGGGGCCTCAGCACTTTGTTTGGAGCCTGCCTTGCCTTTGTGGTACCCGTCCTGTCTCTGTAGCTCTTTGAGCAGGGATCTTCTATCCCATTTTTTTTTGTATCACTTAGCATAAAGGAGTTAATTCTTGGTTGGTTCCTCAATAGGGATGAAAAAAAAAATCAGTGATGATGAATTATTGTGCACCCACTGAGGTACAGGCATTTATACCAACTCAAGATACAGTCCACTGCATTTAAGGGCAAAGTGCCATTTAAAGTCATTTTATTTCCAACTAAGTACACCTATATGGGGAAAAAAAATGTGCCTGCACTAACAATTTTTAAATAGAAACAAAGGTGAAATAAGTTATATTCTCTGCTCATTATTTTTAGATTTGCTAACCTAGCATAATTTCATTTTCATTATTAACTTTTAAAGGGAGTACTATGATCTTTTTAACACAACATCTCTAATTAATTTTCTTACAAATCTAATTCAAATTTAAATACTTTGTGAGACAAGAATGTGCAATCATTCCAATGATTAATATTCAGAAACACAAGTAAATGTGCCTTGCAGAAGGGAACATGAGATTTCAGTAGACCTGTCATAATACACATTTTGACCTCAGTGGCTGCGTGTCTGAAATCTTGGTGAATGGAAAGAGCAGTGTTAAATAGTGGGTTAAGCGAAGCTGCCTATTGAATCTCTGTTCTGCAAGCGCAAGTGTAGAACACACCCCCTAAATGAAGATACCTGTTGACCGGGTGTGTGAAGGGTGACCAACCTTTCCATTAAATGCGTTACAGGTGAAGTTTAAAATTGTTACGTCTGTTCAGATACACAATGAAGTCTGAAATAAAACCTTAATGCTTTTTATTTTAAAAGTGTTTTTACAAATATTTTTATTGTGCTACAGCAGCCAGAAGCTTCAGGGTCAGAGATCGACTGATACAGTCACACTTAGGATCAAAAGTAAATACTGTTAACTATGAGTGGGCTATTGTCTAACTTTGTGGTGGAACAAGGAGTTGAGTGGCATAGATCATGTATTTTAATTAAAGAGCTTAGGGATTTCTTGACACTTAAACACAGAAAATCAGAATATCTTTGCGTTTTTGTCCTTTGCATTTTGTGTGTATGTGTGTTGCCTGAAACTTTGATTACCTCATTCCTTTGTAGTCATGAGACACAGACAACCTGCTGGGATCATCCTAAAATGACCGATCTCTTCCAGTCCCTAGGTGAGTGCATTTCTTAAAATAAACCATTATGTGATGTTCATTCCATGAGTAAAAGCCTGTATTTGTCTTCTGACCACATCTGATTTGCCATGAACTGTGTGTAACGGAGCACATCCCACTTTGCAATGAGACGCACTTTGCAAGAAACCTACTGCCTTGATCCACATCATGTTTATTGCCTTTCAGTAATTTTATTTCTGGACGATATTCTCCAAATCTATGTTTTAATGCAGTATCTTGTTTATTTCTTTCAAATGTATGAGGGATTATCCAGTGAAGCAGGATGCCAGTCTGCAGGGAACTAATTTTTGTAATAAGTCAGAGCAGCTACACTATCAGTAAAGGCTAGACCATTTTATGGTACAACTAGTTCACCGTGCCCTGCTAACATCTACATTTATTGTGAAATCTCTCTTTCTAAGGAGCAAAAGGGTAAAATACCGTTATGTGAGGAAAAAATATTACTACACCCATCAGTTTCTAAAATAGAGCTTATGCTGTCTGACTGTCCCCGTCAAAGCACTGTGTACAAAGTTGTGGCATAGAAATTATGGCTTAAAAAGCCTTTTTTTCTCTGTTACTGTGACCTTTGGTGGCCTCTGTTTCTTGTATGTTGTCTGATGGAGTTGTAAATTATTTGAGAAACATACTGTATTTGAGGTCTTGCCTGGAAACTACTTAACACTGCATAATATGTATGTAAAACTTGATTATATGTGTATGTATTACATGTGCCAAGATAGTGCCAGGATTTCTGATGTGCCAGTCTCTGAAGGCCCTGGACTGTCAGGGTCAGGAGGCTTTCTCTGTGGGTGGATTGGACGAAGGTCCCAACTTCTCTTTTATTTGATCTGATATATCCTATTAACTTATTGCAGAGAACAGAAGGAATATCAGACTTTTTCCAAAATATAAAAATTTATATGTAAATAAATTTATGGATTCTCTTTTTAGGGTTGCTCATGTTTCTGTTTCTGCTGTTTCAGCTGACTTGAACAATGTACGCTTCTCTGCCTACCGGACGGCCATCAAAATCCGAAGACTGCAGAAAGCACTGTGCTGTGAGTTTGGCCTTCGAGACAAACTCTTTCTCAACAGTACTTGGGGAAGGGAGGGTCAGCTTAAGCCTGATTACATTAATGATTAACAAGGAACCGGATACATCCTTGACAAATTGTCAGCCAAAAAAAATGGCAGGAAGAATTCCCAAAAGTAGGTCTTATAATTGCAAATAAATAAAATCAATTAATGAAAAACAAAGTGATGCAGCAGGTAAGTTGAAATGGTATGCCCACTTAGAATACTTTGAGAAGTGTTAGAAAAATAAATATTGAACCTCTTGACTATTGCATACTGTTCTTGATACAAACCAGAGTGAAATGATGAGCTACAATCCTGACCTTTGACATAAACTCAGATTGGAGTTCTGTTCCATTTTTTTTTTGTGTTTATTACTGCTAGGTAACTTTGAAAATATTCCTCCCTCACAAAGATAATATCTTTGTGATATTATATATTATTATAAATTATTATAAATAATAATTGCTCTGTGAATTCCAGTTAAAGAGGAGTTCAGGCTGCCCAAAGGGTGAGGGGAAAGGGTACAGAACTGTGTAACTGGTTATGGGTAGTTGGTATTGCTGTACATTTTAATTATAAAAAGGTACTCTGACAAACAAGCTATTGTTACTGGCAGTAATAGTATGTGTATATATATTGGAGGTGTGGGGAAGGGTTCAGCAAGACTGAAGAGCATTATGAGCTTTCTGTTTATCAGTGTGCAGGGCATAAACTGTGCATCAACGTGTACCTGAAAACCAATAGCAAAGCAAGAAACCTGAAAGCAAATTAAAATTCTTCTTGTGTGTGCTGCTCCCCAGGGAAGAGTGAAAAAACAGCCTGCACATGATGGATGCTAATCATGCTGCCTGTTTCTGGCAGGCATACAGATCGTCTAGTGACCTGTCTAGAACAAACTTCACTTTCATTACTTCTAATAAGCTTTGAGGAGGATCATACCTTCTACTCTTGCTTTTACAGCAAATTATATCAATTTCTGTAATAACTGCACTGGTTAGCTCTCCTCATTCACAGATTTCAAATGCATTCCCTTATCAAAGTGAATGTTGTCTTCAGTTTCAATGGAAGGAGGTAGAAAGATGACAGAGGGAAGTAGCAGGAAATAAGGAGAATATTCCAATTTAAAAGAGCCAGGAGTAAAACTGTCATCTCTACAGATCACATGTGCCACCTTATTTATGAAGCTGTTTGCTTGCATCTCTCAGTCTCATGGGAGGAGATAGCAACCAAAAAAAAATCTTTGACCAAGGATTGGTGTAATTTGTGAGAACACAACATTATGGAGTTTTTAAGAAAGTCATTAGAGATTATGCACAAAACTAAAAGCTACAAGAATTTTATGTCTGTGAACAGAAACTCATGATCTCACATAATTTTAAAGCCACCTTCAAAAATATAACCCATACTGTTCCTCTTGTCATTGTTTGTTTAGCAGATTATTTCTTGCCAGGGAACAGGTCAAATTCCCTTTGAGTGTGGTAATTCTCAGCCTGTTTCTGTCCCGTGGTTAACTGCTGAGATAGCCGAAACACAGCGTGTGCTAACACCTCCTTTCTGAGGAAGGAGAAAGTGGTTAAGCCCTATCTAGAATTCTTTTCTGGACTTCTTTTTTGTGGAGG
>NW_010100715.1:0-86206 GCF_000699245.1 Pterocles gutturalis | reverse complement strand
AAAGAATCATCCGTGTCATTCTTTCTCTGGTCTGAGCTGCTTTAGTTTTCCATTGCATTTCCTGTAATTTTACCTGTGGATGGTTTTTGAAGGTGTTTGGGTACAGAATGCTTCAGAAAGGCTTATGTGCTAAGGCAAAGAAAGTGTCAAATCACTAGAAAATGAGATCATTGTAAACTGTAAAATGTGACAAACTGCCATCACAGCTGCAGTGTGTGTATAACTGCAAAAGCCTTTTTAGCGAGAACGCCAAGGGCAGAGCTGAAGCAGGATGCACAGTCTCGCTTGTACCTGATAGACTTTGACTTTGCAGTGAGGACTGGTAACACAGTGTTAGTGCTACGCAAGCAGGTTCCGGAGGATGTAATTGGAGAACCGTACTTTGGAAAACTTGCTGATGCCAAGTCTCATATCTGAGTCTTTCCTCAGTAAGTGTCAAAAAATATGATTCTGGGGAAGTTGTTCCCTCCCACTCTCCCTACCCCACTTTAGAAGCAGGCAGGTAGAGTCACTTTTTATCTTGTTCTGGTTTTTGGAAGGTAGATTCCTGCAGAGACTAATAGATGTGTGTATCTACCTGTGTGTATTTATTTTGCAGGAAGCTGAGGAAGGTTGCAGGCTGGAAAGAACAAGCTTCTCTGTCTCGGGTTATGTGAGGCAGATGTACTGACAGCACTTTCCCACTGTAGCAGAAGAAGAATAGGTCCAGAGAGAATGTCCTGTATTGCAGTTGTATGGGGCAGCTATGTAGCACCAGGCCCTGACTATAGTATTTTATTCTTGCGCAGCATACTTTAGCTTATTTTCAAGAAATCATATTGCCCCAGATACCAAAGTATAGTACTGGAAGGCGAAAAGGGAACAAAAAAGCCATGTATAAAATTTAAGAATGCTAATAGGAATGTCGACTGCACAAGGCTAAGGAATGAATGCTAAGGCACACCGGACTAAAAGCGAGGGCTGTGTAGACTTCCCTCAGCTATCCAGTGTTTTGCAGGAGCTGCTATCATGCACAAGGTCTTTCTAATCCAAAAGCCCCATGGCAATGCCTGCCTGTTTGTTGTGGGGTTACAGCAGCCTCAGATTTGCCATTAGCAGCTGCATGTCATTACTTGCTCCTGAGCCAGTCACTCACATCTGCTCGAACTGTGCTGAATGATGTGATTTCTGTTTATAGTTTTCCTTTGGGAGTCTCCTCGCTGTAGAAAGGACCCTTGTGTCCATTTGTTGGTTAACAGCAGGATTGGTTGTTCAGCACGTTTGAGCAGGTGCAGGATGGTACTGCAAAAATGCACTAAAAGCTGTGTACAGCAGGCTTCGTGCCTGCAACGACATGTGAGTCTCAGGTTAGATTTTCCCCATCTGCATAAACACAGTTTAATTTAAAACTTTCAGAAATGAAAATATAATGAGAAAATAATTCCTCTTTACACCAGCCCAATCCAGGAGCTCTGCTAGTGGGTAGACCTTGCCATGGCAGGATAACTGCCTGTACCCAAAGTTCATTCAGCCAGGTGAGTGCTGAAGTAAGTGGGGATGGAAGCAGTTTCCTCTGGTTGTTTTCCATGAATGGTGTCATGCAAAAGTGTAAGCTTTGCTTAATTTGCATTAGTACAGCAGCGGAGTTTCCTTTCAGTATAAAAATACTGAAAGTACTTCTCTCAGTTCCCTCTAGAATCCTTTGACAGGAATGTGAATATGAGAGCTTAATGCCAGCAGATCAAGACACGAAGTCAGCAGGCTTACTGCAGTGTCTGGTGAATTGCCATTTCAGTGCAAGGGTGGTTACGCCAAGCCAAGGGGGCTACAACTTTCTGGTATTCCGAAGCATTCCAGGTTTTAACTGGCTTTAAAAAGGGCAGGTTTTCAGTGCTGTCAGTCTGTTTTAGGAAGCTCCTTACCTGCTTTTGGCTAACTGTTAACTATATTACAAAAACAACTCAAAAAAAAAAAAAAAACAACAACAACAAAAAAAAAACAAACCACAAAACAAAACCCAAACCACAAACTGCAATAGTTTTGAAGGGTTTTCTTCCCCTTGTATGTCATGAAGGAAAAACATGAAAAGTGCCCATCTCTCCCGAGTGCAATATTTATGTGATTGGATAGCATGTTATAGTTCTGACTTCACCTCCTCCCTCCACCCCTCAAAAATTTTATGTATTTTACAGCTACTGCAGAAGATTATGCTGCAGTGTACTGCCAAAGACTTTAGCTACCTCAGGTCAAACTAGTAGCAAGGTGTTTTGCTGCAATTAACAGTCTGCCTCTTTGGCAAGCACATGGCTGGCATTTGTTTGCAAGCCCAAGAGATGCACTTTTAGGAGAGGAAAAAAAAAAAAAAGAAGAAAATAAAAAGCAAACAAATGTAACCCCTCTGCAAGTCTGATGCTGTATGATTAGAACAGAATGTACAGATATCAGCAAGGGAGAGAAAAAAGTAAGGGCTGTGAGGTACTGTTTCTCATTTTACAGTGATGTTAGGAAGGGCAGATTGAGGAAAAGGGATTGGGAATGTAACCTTCATTTGGCCCCACCTTCTTTTGGTAGATGGTCTCTGAGTTCCTGACAGAATTGCTCATAGTGGTTAGTGTTGCCTTGCTCCTGCTTTTTTCTGCTGTACTTGTTTTCCAGCCCCACACTGGATCTACTTGATTTGCAGAGACTGCCCTTCTGGGGTCCTTCTTTGACGTTATTGGTGCAGAACGATTTACAACACATCTGAGATTGTCATGTTTCAGTTCCTTTGAGAAATGACATTTATGGTATAAATGTGTTACTGGCTCTCCGAAAACAGCTTTGTATGAGCTCAGAATACACTTCAACTTCATTATGTATACACTGTAGCAGCCATACTGATATATTGCAACTATTTTTTTTGCTAAAGTCCTAGATTCTGACAAAGTCACTGAGGATTATACCACCCTTTGATTTACCTTATTCTTCCTTTTTTTACACCAAAATAAGTTTCCTCTTTTCCACCTTGTTTTGCAAAAGGAATTAGGAGGGCTCTATGACAGCTTTTTGTTTTCACCATGCAAAACCCAGATTTTCACAATTGTAATCGCATTTGGGGGCAAAACTCATGTCAGCTGTAGGATGTCCATGGCATCACCAGCTGCTTATAGAAAGCATGCTGTAATAAAGGACATCAAAATGTTTTTAATGAAAGTGTACCATTTGGTGTTCTGGAAAACAATAAGTAATTTCCCTGTGTCCATCCCTGCTTTCTTTTAAGCCTTAATTTAGTTGAGTTAATCAGGCCTCAGTACATTCCTACTGCATTTCAGAGAACGTTGCCACCTAAGAATTTGCTTTCCTTTACATTCAGTAAAAACTGATAATTATATAATGAGATTCTGCTTTATGGTAAATGCAGAGAACCCTCTAAGCCTAGCGGGCTCCTAGTGCATGTACATCTGAAGTTAGGATCCTGTAATTACACAGACTACTGTAGTGTCTTTTTAGTGTTCTGAGCGGTGCAATGCCGTTACAGTGTTCTTTTGCTTCATTTTTTTTAAATGCATCGTACCAAAATGCTACTGAATTCTAACAGAGAATAGTTTTTCATTAGTGGTTACTAACTGAAAACTATTTGGCTAATTGCAGTGTTCTCTACAATATGCAGATTAACGAATATTGTGAATGCTGTGCTTGAGCATCTATATTCATGCCTTTTTTTTTTCTTCAAAATCACCTGTTGTTAGTGGACCTGTTGGACCTGAACACAACAAGTGAAGTTTTCAAACAGCACAAGTTGAGTCAAAATGACCAGCTGATTGGTGTCCAGGATGTGATCAGCTGTCTCACTACCATCTACAGTGGACTTGAAGAAAAACACAGAGATATGGTGAATGTTCCTCTTTGTGTAGACTTATGTCTTAACTGGCTACTCAATGTATATGATAGGTAAGTAAAAAAAAAATTTATTTACAGTGTGTACCCCAGGAATTTAATGTAGTACTAACAAAGTATAAACCGCTGAGACAGAATTGGTAAGATTTCCACGTGACTTATCAAAAATGCTAGGCTTTCAGGACTGTTGTATATTTTTTGAGTTACTTTCTTGAGAAATGTTCATGATAATAGAAAAATAAGAAGTTCTTTAATAAAATGTCATATCTTTTGATAATTTTGACTCTGTAATGAAAGTGTCATTGCTTGAGATATGTTTCTTATGCTGTCCTGCTCAGATTCACTGAACTAACATTACACTGCTTACCAAAGACATTGAAAGGGTTTCAGGAAGTGTATGTATGAGTAGAGAACTGAATATACTGCTTTAGCTGTGTTCCTACTGTAAATGTTCCAAATTGTCCAGATTGTTTGCTATTTGTACCGGATCCTATTTCTGCCACAGGTGGGGTCAGTCTTTTTATTTACTTTACACTTAGTTTCTTGCATGCCATAATCCTGGCTGAGCTCCCTGTCTTGAATCCTCCGTCAAGTGGTAGCTATTTTGATCTCTGCACTAAGACCTCTCTGATGCTGGAGGTTTGTATCACTTCTGAGTGGGGGTGCTACATGATCCACCTGCCCTGGTCCGGGCAGCAAAAGTGTATTTCCCCAGTGGATTGTGAGTTTGCCTCAAGAATATTTCAGGATGCCTACAGTAAGAACTTGTGGGTTTATTTAAATGCATGTCTGCTATTTCCAGAGAGAGCACTGAGTCTCAGAGGACACGAAAAAGTCCACTCCAGCAGGCCCTTGTGGTTTTGGCCAGCCCTTTCTGAGCCCCCAGACACTTCTTTCTTCTGATGAATGTCGAACTCTGACCTCTCTACCCTGCCCCATGCTATGTCATTCTGCGTGACCTACAATCCATATGTTTTTATTTAGTTGTGCTTTTGAGTCATGAGATTCTTGCTCATTTTTTTTAGTGACTTTTCTATTCTAATCTCCCTTCTGCAGTAAAAACTGGCAAAAGACTTGGTTTCCATCAGCTGCCCCATTCCCCATAATGTATCTCCTCACATTGCTTGGGTAAAGGCATTTCAGGACTCTTCTGGAGCTGAGTAAAGACACAGTACTGCAATACATGGGGTAGTTGCTTCAGAACATCTAATTGAACATATGCTTCAGTTCAGTTATACACAGAATTACAAATCAGAATTTCCGAGCTGCTTGAGGTTGGTTAGCAAATTTGTTTCCTTTCTCCCCATTTGAAGATGGAAAGAGCGAAAGTATGTATTGAGCAATGACAAATTCTTATACCTGGCTTTGCAAAAGAGAGGTGTTACTTCTTGATGTATGCATTATCTTCCCTACGTTCACTCTCTTAATCAGTGTCGAATTGTAGCAGTTCGTAGCTTTTTTCCTTCCAGAGGATTAAAGGCTGGTAGTCCTATACTTTGTGGACATTTTATTTTCTTACTTTAAATATAGTGGTAGAGGAGAGGGAAGGGTGCAACAGAGTACATATAACCATTTATCATTTCTGTGCTGATGACCTATTATGCTTTGGCATTCAGATATTGCTGTTTAATATTGTGACATTTCTGTTAGTTGGACTCCTCGTCATTACTGCTGGAAAATTGGAGAGCCCATCAAATGACTGGGACTTCTTCCTGCAATTATTTTTATTTTGCTGAGCTCTGTATTGTGGGTGAATAAACACATCACTTGCTAATAGAGCAGCAGATCAAATGGGTTGCTTGACTTAAGTGTTGTTGGTTATTTAGAGTAGGAGACTTAATAATGTCAGAGAATTTTTTGTAGTTACTGGTTGTTTTTTTTCCAGATTGATCACAAATCCATTATATTTTCTTTAGCTTACCTTTGCTTCATAACTTCAGTTAGAAGTCAGTTGTTTAATCTGTTCATATTTAAAGTGCACGTAGTAAGCAACAAACCTTTCTTTAAATAATGTTTCCTGTTCTTCCTGCTTCCCCTTGATTATTATATTGAAAGCTGTAGTGTAGATAATTCTTCAAGCTGATGAAAGACTTTAATCTTCAGTCAAGCTTTGAAAAATGGAGGATGAGGTTTTTCTGAGATAAAATCACCTTTTATAGTATGTTTTTTTGCTCCCCTTTCAAATCCACTGCAAGGGAAAAAAAGAAAAAAGCTGAAAGAACAGGCACCAATTTTAAGCTGTTTGTTTGTTTGTTTTTAAATTAGCCTTTAAGAAAGAACTAACTTGTGTTGTGGCATTTCCATTGTTTATAGCACTGGTGTTACACGTATGCAGTTTGAAATCGTTAAACTGCCTACAAATAGCATCTGTTAGTCGCATGCTATTAACCTGAGATTTAATTACTGATTCACAGATTGATGGCAAACTGGGTAGCTCTTCAGACTTACCTACCAATGTCTTTGGCCCTTACAAAGAACCAATTTATTTTCAGAAATAGTAGGCAAGTCTGTTGTGTTCTCATGTTTCTGACACATCAGGAATGATTCATTCTTCAAGCTGAGTAGAAGAGAGAAACATTAAACATGCTCGGTGACTTCTTCAAGAACTCAAAGGTTGTTCCAGGCAGCAACATCTGCCCTGTAAACATTTTCCCAAGTCAAAATTCCTTGGTTTGGTTAGTCCAGAGATTTTTTTTATTTAAGTGAAATTATGAATAAACACGTTACATTTTACAGTGTGAGCTGTGAAGAAAATTGTTTGCTCTATGAAATAATTTGTCCAGGCCTCTGTTTAAATCATCCAAAAGCAATAGCTGGTGGTTTTTGTTCTATCACTGTCAAATTTGTTAAAATCTCCGAAAGTCATTTATATGAAATGGACTGATAACTTTCAGTACTAATGGAATAACTCGACATCTCTTGAAGTGAGTTGATTTAGATATGTTAGTCTGTCACACAGAGTATAGAATACATGTACTAATGCTGGGCAATTACATTATTTCAATCAAAATTACCCAATCTCTGTAAAGAACCTTTTATGTGCACTGTTTTTAAACTCTTGCAATATTTATCTGACTTCTTGTATTTCAACTTTTAAATTTTCTTGATTTTTGTGATGTTAGGATACTTTTGATAATGCATTCTTTTAAATTTAATTTCTTTGGTGCATTAGTCTAGGAAGGGTGTCTGTGGTATTGCACATATGCTGACCTTTTCCACATAATCAAAGCTGTCACTCCTGATCATTCTCTATGGCCCAGGCTTCCCCTGAAGAATTACAACTTTGCTGTTTCTGTTGCACTTACACACCTGGCAAATTCTAAGACCAGGTTGAGTTAATAGCCCAGGCCTTACCAGCATGTTAAGTTTAGCAAACTCTGAGCTTCAGAGGAATGAGAAGGATGAAACACCTGCTCAGCCAGCCTTAACTGTATGCCCTGGTTTTGAGGGTAGCTGATGGAAATTTTCTGCATGCACTCCAGCTGCATTCCCTGTGTTGGCAATAGCTGTCTTGATTCATAGAGGACTCTGTGGAAGCAGCTTGGTAGGCTGTGATAGTAATGAGACATGCTCTGGGAAGGACATGGCCATCTGTAGGGCAGGAAAATGAGCACCCTTTGACTCCTCTGTGGGTGATCAAAGGGAGGCATCTGCAGGGACCTTTAGAGATCTCCCAGGCTGCCTCCTGTTGCGGGGTTATGTAGATAGCTGATAGCTGCCATCCGTGGTAGTCCTTAATTGTAGTGTCAGCAGCGACCGGACTTGAGGGGTCTTTGGCAGAAGTCAGAACAGAAGAAGGCTCATCTTCTTCTCCAATTTTCCTTGCTCGTGCCTGATGTTTTCATGCTGTTGCTCCCCACCCTTGGGGGACATAGATTTCCTCTGGACTTGGTTTTGCTTATCTTGTTTTCTGTTGGTTTGCCAGTCATCTTTATTGTGTATTCCTGTTTGTAATCTCTTATACTTAAATTTGTCCTCTGTCTGGCAGCTCTTTGTTATCTGGCTAACTCCTGTGTGCAGCTGTGCCCATCACTGTTTGCCCCTTTGGCATTCACATACTTAGGTAAAATGCTTCTATATTATATCTGGCTATGCCATTGCAAGGCTGCAGAATACTTGCATACCATTGTTTGTAACACTAGTTTTGTATGCTTCTATTCAACAGTCTAATATTAATTACATCCTGATTAGTACATTTATCATTTACAGGTGTCACAGGGCCCTGTTTTGACTATGGTGTAAACTGTGTTTGCCTGTCAAAGGAGTTTTGGGTCCTAATTCTGTATTAGGATGTTACTTAGTGAAAGGAATAAAGTTTGCGTGTGACAGTTGTGTGATTGTGGAATGTTTCTGTAAAGTTCACTAAACTCATTTTCCTGGAAAAACATACTTTCAGATAATTTTAACCCTGCTTTAAAATCTACCATTGAATTTCCTAGGTGTTTGAACAGAGAGAAATGTCAGTTATAGGATTCAGCGTGCTGTTTTGCAGCTGAGATGTTCCTGTGACCAAGTAGTGCAAAACCATGTTATGTGATTCCCAAGTGCTCCACGCTGCTTGTGCCTGATGTAGGGAGGCTGGAATCATAATAGTTTTATTTGTTTGGAGTTCAGTTGTTATGGGATTAGCAAGGGAACTCATGAGGTGTGGCTCACGTCTCACTGCCCCTGTTATCTCTGTGTCCCCTGTTCTTCCCTCCTTCTGCATTCCAGTATCTCCTGTAGTAAGATACAGGATAAAAGTATTCTCCTTTTCTCTTCTGATACTACAGCCATTTCTAGCTCACTGTTTTTTTCCTTGTTTGCCTATGTTATTGTACGGTAGTGACAGTCATCAGTTTTTGTATAAAGTATCTCTTCGATATTCTCTGCAGCTGTGTTGGATCTCTGAAACAGCTGAATCATTGCTCTCTGCTCGGACGGAGAGTCCAAACTATGCAACAAAGTTGTGTGTGCTCCAATCCCAATCCAGCCTCTCTGCCTGTGTGTCATGGTACCCTCTCATGCCCTTGACCAAATGATCTAGTTAGCTGATTCTCCGCTAAGCTAGTCCTCTCTGTAGTGTATGCTTTCAACGCACTCTCCTATCATACATGGAAATTATGTGTACCTTTTTTTTATAACGCCTATTTTGGCAGGTGTGAAGGTTGCATTACTTCTAGGTTCTGTGTCACCTCCTGACTGGCAGTGGATGAAGGTGCACCAGGGAGATCACACCTAAAGCAGATTGGCCAGAGCTTGCCTGGTGCATATGTACAGACAACAGAATCAGCTACAAATCCAAGGATTTCTTTATTTCCTCCTTCCCCTTGCCTCTTTCCTCTCCTTCTCCCCACTAAAGCAATAAAACTCCGGTTCACTTGGGGAAGAAGAGGAATGTCAGCATCACATTATAAGGGCAGTGAATCCTTAGACTTTATATTGCCTGGGAAAAGAGGTCTCGTATATCCAGAGGGAAAAATGGACTTGAGTAAACAAGAACAGTACTTCTGTCAAGCAGCTATAATGGGTTTGCCATTTTTTACCTGAAGATAGTTTAGAGGTCAATAATGTGCCATTTTTATACAGCCTTTTGTTGTTGTATTGACTGAGAATGTATGAGTTTGCTCTAAACCAGTTAGTAGAGGTTCAAAATAGTTCAAAATTCCCTATATCAGGATCAGACCAAAAAAATCTGAGCTGCTTAAACGGGTCTTCTCAATTGATTTTGTAATGACAAACACACTTGTATGGCTATAAAGTGTATCTGAATAGTGTGCTGGCTCTTAATTCTAATTACTTGACCCATAAATTCTGTATTAGTTCAAACATTAAAAAGTTTCCTGAACCTTTCTGCTCTAAAACCTTGATTCTTAGCTGTTTGTACATACAGCACAATTAGATGGTTATGCTGCCATTCTGAGGGACCTTGACCGGCTGCACAAAGAGGACAACATGAACCTCCTGAATTTCAGTGAAGGGAAATGGCAAATCCTCCCCCAGAGGATGAATAACCCCGTACACCAGTACAGGCTGGGGGATGAGTGTCTGGAAGGCAGCTTTGCAGGAAAGGCCCTGGTGGTCCTGGTGGACACCAAGCTGAATATAGAATCATAGAATGGTTTGGGTTGGAAGGGACCTTAAAGACCATCGAGTTCCAACCCCCTGCCATGGGCAGGGACACCTCCCACTAGCCCAGGTTGCCCAAAGCCTCATCCAGCCTGGCCTTGAACCCCTCCAGGGATGGGGCATCCACAGCTTCTCTGGGCAACCTGCTCCAGTGCCTCACCTCCATCACAGGAAATAATTTCTTCCTAATATCTAGTCTAAATCTGCCCTCTTTCAGCTTAGAACTGTTACGTCTCGTCCTGTTGCTACACCCCCTGACAAAGAGTCCATTCCCACCTCTCCTGTAGGTCCCCTTTAAGTGCTTGAAGGCTGTTCTAGGGTCTCCCCAGAGCCTTCTCTCCTCTAGGCTAAACAACCCCTGCTCTCTCAGTGTGTCCTGAGGTGCTCCAGCCCTCCCTCTGGTCATCTTCATGGCCCTCCTTTGGACTTTTTTCCAACAGATTCACATCCTTCCTGTGCTCTAGAGCTGAACACAGTACTCCAGGTGGGGGTCTCACAAGGGTGGACTAGAGGGGCAGAATCATGAGCCAGCAACATGTGTTTGTGATAAAGTAGGCCATCAGTCTTCTGGGCTACATTACAAAAAGCATTCCTAGAAGGTCGAGGGAAGTAATCCTGCCCATCTACTTGGCATTGGTGAGGCATATCTGGAGTGCTATGTCCAGTTCTGAGCTCCCCAAGACAAGAGAGATATGGGCAAATTGGAGAGAGCCCAATGAAGTTCTGTCAAGATGATTAAGGACTTGGAGTATCTGATGTATCAGGAAAGGCTGAGAGAGCTGGGGCCCTTCAGCCTGGAGAACAGAAGTCTCAGGGGGATCTTACCCATGTAAAAAATACCTGATGGGAGCAGCAGAGAAGATGAAGCCAAGCTCTTCTCAGTGGTGCCCAGCAACAGGACAAGAGGCAGCAGGCACAAACTGAAAGATAGGACATTCTGGTTTTAGACTTTTAAGATTTTTTTATTTTTTTTTAGTGTGAGGGCAAACAACGGTGGCACAGGTTGCCCAGAGAAGCTGTGCAGTCCTCATCCTTGAAGATATTCAAAACCTGAGTGGATATGAGCCAGGACAACCTGCTCTACCTTACTGAGCAGGGGCATTGGTCTAGATAATCTCTCAAGGTCCCTCCCAACCTTAGTGGTTTTGTGACTCTAAGCTGGGAAAACGTAAACCATTGAATTGGAAATGTCAATGCTGCGAAGTCTGTAGGTTTAGTGAGGGTTTTTTGTTTGGTTTTGGTGTGGGGTTTTTTACTTTATATATATACAATTTCAGTGCTAACATTTAGCTGTTTCTAAGAAAAAGGATAGGAGAAAGTATATTGCTCTTTAGAAATAGGTAATATTGCAGGCTTTGTAATTATTTTTTTATAATTTATTGAAAAAAAAGCTTTTTGTGTGAAGGAAGTTTTTCACAGTCCCTGTAACAATCTGTTGAAATCTGGAGAAGTTCGAAGCCTCTACACGTACAGCCTGACCTTTTAGCTGCAAAGCTTTTCCGAATTTCTGCCTTTAATAAACAAATGCTCTAGTCAGCCCTGAGTTAAATTAAACCTAAATTAATGTTCTGCTTTGTTTTTCTGTTGAATACAAAGTTAAAACGCAGACAACCCTTACACAGGAAAGAATGGTGAAAGAACTTTATCAAGGCTGCAAAATGAGCCATTTACACATTCAGGTATGCCAGAATGATGTAGTGTCTGTGACTGAAAGAGGTAATTTGAAGCTAAGCCTGAATGTATAAAATAGGTGGCACTTTTATAACATTCTGGAAAATTGTGTCCTGATTTTCAAACTAGACAGTAAAAGTAATGGGTGTTTTTGATTAATTTGGCAATAATTTCTCTGTACCTCTGTTCCAGCTTGTGGAAGAGAAGATAGTACTGCCTAGTCTCACTAGATTAGGTGATAGTTTTGAAGACAAATGCATTAGTATTTGTAAAGCGCTTAGCTAATTTAATGAGAGCCCAGGAGCAAATTAATAATTTTGTATTCAGCACAACATTTGTGAAGTAAATCAGACAGCAGCCCATATGTTGAATGGATAGGACAGAAAGAGATATCTGATAACCACTTCAGAAGTAATTAAGGGATATATCACTTCTGCATGATAGAAGGGACAAAAGTAATGTTTGGGGTGATATTAATGTTAGTATTGTCTTACTTGCTGGTGAAGGACCTAGCTAACCTTAAATGCAGGGGTTTGTGTATAATATATACAATTTAACTACTATTCTCATGATTTGCCGTGTATCATCTACAGACAAAGGGTGTGGTGTTTTCTGGTCTTTGAAAGAAGATGTCATGAGATCTTTTACAAATATGTTTCTGCACTGGTCTTTTGAATTTTACAATTTTCCTTTTCCCTGTACCCTGGTTTTATTGCTTTTGGTTTTATCTTTTTGAACAGTCTTTGTCTTGCAGGTTTAAAATCAGTTGCTTTAGTACCCGCTTATCTGTTCTCAAGTTGCTTAAGGTTTGATGTGTGGTTTTTTGGGTTTGGGCATTTTTTTTTTTTTTTCATGTTGGACAAGATGAGCCTGAAGTCATGCTGCTTAAAAAAAACAACATTTCCACATCGTTTAATTGCTGCATTTGATTAGCTGTTTATGTCCTACTACACATGTGTATCAGAGCATTTTAAACATAAAAGGAAAAAATGAAGTGGAAAAAAAGGATGAATTACTGTGATTGAAAGCTTGGTTTTATTTAGCAGTCCTTGTGTTTCCCACTGTGTAATAGGCTTTCCTGCTGTGTGCTCATGTATTTTTTCTGTGTATATCACATTATTAAATCATGTTGAGAGCTTTACAGAGGTAAATGTCTGCCGTTGTGAAGTAGCACAAACTGTTTGACATGTAAACCACTTAGAAGGTGAGCTCAACTTTTGTAAGGGAAGCATTCTTAATGTGATTTGTAGTGTTAATTTGTTTTGAGACTTGAAGTAGAATTCACTGATGACTTTGCATTTTGAATAGACTTGAGTTGGAATGAAATCAAGTTAAACTGTATTAAATGGTCTTATCTTTATAATTTCAGTGGCCGAACTGGAAAAATTCGCGTGCAGTCCCTGAAAATTGGCTTGATGTCTCTTTCTAAGGGCCTCCTGGAAGAGAAGTATAGATGTAAGGAACAATATATTTTATAAAATGCTTATATTATATAATTGTCATGTAAGATAACAACACACACTGTAGCAAAATTTGTGGTAAGACATTTCTCATGCCTGTAGCAAGACACTTTTCTTGTAAGTAAAATAGAATTGTTGTTATTATCATTGGTGACAATGGAGAAAGTAGGATTCATATTCTGACTGGAAAGTATTGATGTCAGTTATGCATCGTCATAGCATGCAGTATTGCGCTCCCCAAAAGTAAAGGAGAATGTAGCCGTGTGGAAGTATTCTACTTCACTGATTCTGTTCTCTTTTTTGTACGTGTATGGTTAGGGAAAAATCAAGCAAGTCAGTGTTGATTGGAACAGGTTGGTATGTCTGATAAAGCGAGGAAATACATCAAAATCCAGCAATTGTATTTTGTGGTCTATGGGAAAGTTGATCTGAACTCTGAAAATGGTTTTTGAGTATCTGTGCTTCCTGACAGAATTGTACAATGAAAGTTTAAATTATGTTGATTTAAGTAATCTCACAAGCTTGAGAAAGACTAAGTAATATAAAAATCTTTCCCAAAAATAATTGCAGGAGCAGAAGACAATTGAGTAACTTTGTGGCAAACCCCCGTGACAAATACAGAATAAGACATTAAGCACTATATAAGGGCATCCTAGGTGATGGACAGCTTTATATTATGAATATAATCTTAAAATTACTATTCTTTGCAGTAGCTCCCTGACACATTTCCGAAACACATGTAAAATGTATAGAGCTTGTATTTGCCTTGTACCACTGGAGCTCTGCAACAATTGGTGCTTTCACTAGAAGCATTTGTAGGTAATCAAACAAATAGTTGCTCGGCTTCTCAAAGCAGAGAATTAGTAACAAGTTTCTGTTTGTTCTTGTTAATCCTGTTCAGATCAGTGGGCCAGGCTTTGACATCTTTATTGGCAGGTGTATTGTCCTTATGAACCATGAAATTGTCACAAAACAAAACTCTTCAGTGTTAAAGAAATTTTGTGGATGAAGGAAGGAAGAAAGTGTCAGGTACTGGTTGTAGGCCTGTGGTGGTAATACAAGCATTTCGGGGTCCTCTGGCACCAGTCGTGTCACAGACTAATCTTTGGTGTCAACTCTCTTGCTCGTCTTGATTTTGCCACACCCTACTAATCGTCTACTGTTGAGAGAAATTTTGTCTTATCTATTGAGCTTTCAGATTCTCAGGTGAAAACTGTAGTGGAAATTCTAAGTAATGTCAAGAAAATAAGTCCCTTGGAAGGAAGAACAGTACCCCCAAACATCGGTGCTTAATACGAATTACGTGCCTTCTGGTTTTTCCCTTTCTCAGAACAGCTCCTGACATTTGTTTCTCCTTATGGTTCTATTTCCCGTACACGTTTCCAAGGCATAGTCAATCCCAGGCTCCTCTGAGTGTGGCAACTTGAAGAAACATAATTTCTGGGCTGCTGAAACACAGGATTTATTAAATAATGTGGCAAACTGACAGTTTACCAGTACAATTGACTTTCATCTTTCTGTCGTACCTTTTTGGGGAAATCAAGCTTTTGTTCATTTTTTTCTTTCTTTAATGTGAAGCCTTTTACTATTTTTTTTAATTTTTATTTGTTTTTAAAAGCCAGCTTTGATCACATTCATTTCCAGTAAAAATAGGAATTTTGCTAACTGTACTTTCATTTCTAGTATAGGTAGGATCTTTTCACTTGACACATTTTTAAATGCTTTGCCAGAGAAATTTCCGTGATTTTTTTTTTTTTTTAATTAAGCTTCTTTTTAAGATGCTAGACTTCAGGGTTGACGTGAGAATGAATCTTTAATTTAAAAAGTCCTAATTACTTTAGGAGAAAAATTGAAGCCTCAATTAAAGAATGCCTGTTCTTGAAGATGTTTAAAGACATGCTGAACTTCAAGCACACACCTGGATAATCCTCTGAATAAAAATGGACCTGCAAATGTAATTGAGTCGCTGTGAGCTGCTTACATCTATCCTTGTAGAACAAACAATTCAGGGCCTCTTTTTGGTGGTGAGGCGAATGACCTGATCTGGCTGTATCCTTGTTATGCTCTGCTTACTCCCCAAAACAGAGCAGGGGGCCACATATGAGCTACCTATTGGAAATGGTCCCACACCCTGCCTTGCTCTTACATTGTTCCTGACTGTTCTGGGAGAAGCAGTTACGTCAACCTTGATCCAAAAGCACGATGGATGCACTTTTAGCATCATAATGATATGGATGACAGTATTCCAGTGCCTGGGCCTGCGCCCTGGTGCACTGCTCAGTTTGTGGGTATAAAAGTAGCCTTAAAAAATAGACAATAAAAGAAAAAAAGGGTGCACATGACAAAAGACAGTATTAGCTCAGTTCCAAAATACTCAGAATACAATAAGCAAAATATCGCTCCTTTTTATCACTAGCTGTTCGTACATTATTTGACTTCTAAATATGGTGGAAAAATGTTCTTGGAAGGTAAGTTTCAATCATATCAGCAAGTATTTGTAACATAAAAAAATTTTGATTTGCGTGTGTGATTATTCACAGCAGATTTTATACTTGGTCATGCAATCAGGAGACAAATGATGTCTCAGATTATGGGCTTCCTGAGGGACAGCAAGAATTTTATCTTCCCTTTCTTTTCTTAGTTTTAGAGGTAGAGAAGAGTCATAGCACTATGTGATAGCTGGGAGTGCATTTGTATGCATTTTGCTCTTACGTGGGCTCATTTTTAACACAGAAAGCCCAGACTGGCAGCAGAAACAGAAAATAAGCATGGAGTTTTATTTAGTGTGTAGATTTGTAGATTTTTGGTCATATAATTTAATGCATAAAAACTGTAGGCTTTTAGGTGAAAAAGGATGACTACCTGAAAAAATGTCAACTCTGAAGCAGCCCAGTTTTCAAATTATATGCATCATCTTTGGAATGTGCTTTTTAAATGTTACATTTATGTTAATTTTCAAAACATTTGGAGCTAACACTGATACTTTAAAAAAGGAAGAAAAAAGAATATGCATCCTGTTTTTGTAACCATACACATGATCAGCTGATGGCACATTTTTCCATTTTGCATATTTTTAATTATATTTTGGTGTAACTATGGAGTATTTATCGCTAGATTCCTTGGACCTGCTTGGATGGTTCAGGTTTGACAGTGCTAGATTTGTAATTTTTGATGTCTTGGCAACTTCAGCAAAAGACATTAATGTGTTTCGTTGACATTTCACTGCTAACTACCTTATTACCATTTTAGTAGGAATTTAATAAGCTTTTCAACATTTTCAAGTATCCCCTTCTATACCAGCCAGTAAGTACATTTTTTTTTCAGGTTGTCCAGCTAAGCTGCAATTTGAGTCCCACTGGCTGTCATTCTCAAAATACTGGTGAATTGAATTTAAAATTAGCTGATTTTTTTTTTCTTGTTTCTGTTTTTTTTCTCCTCTGGCTCAGATCTGAATAATCTTTTCTTTTGCTTCCCCAATCATTCTTCTTGTCCTTTTGGTAGAGTTCCTTATACAGTTTAGGCTCTATATCAATGTATTTTATGTATAAACTCATATAATAGGTATGTATATATTAACGAACTCCGTTTATAAGAGTTTGTGGCTTCTGACATTGTTGGTAGGTGACATACACGGTCCCTTTTCCCACTGGTGGGTATGGTGTTTGGCTGCACCCTGTCAGACCTAAAACAAGTCCTCCTTCTGTATATCTGCCCCTTGAGAGTTGCTCTTGCCATGCCTCCTTTGCCAGGGAATAGCTCATGGGTTACTTTAAAAATGCTGGCCAGATAGCAAGAGCGTTTTGGCTTTCCGTGCCTTTAGTTGAGGGGCTGCTTCTCCTGTGTGTCCCACTGAAGGCATGGAGGGTTTTGGGGAAAGAGAGTACCATCCGTGAACTCCCTTGCACTTAAACACTCAGCGGTTATGGCACAGCTGCCAGTGTAAAGTTTTATTTGTTTTTTTAAGTGGAGTATTTTGGAGGAGTTTGAGTGCTTCAAAGGCATTTGCTGATTTCCTACCTGGATCAACCCTAGCTGATGATTCTTCCTATTCCCTTTCCTGCCACATTGGTTTTCCTCTATTTACTAGCTCCCCAATCAACTGAAGGTTTAGGGCTTGGGAAATTACTTCTGCCTCCCAGCCACAGCAGTTAATGAGTTGTTCTTCTTTTAGTACCTGTTTCCGATGCAAATAGAAAGTAAAACAAGCTTTTTATTTTTTTTTAACTATCAAGTTTTTTTTAAACTGACTCTTAGAAACTGGAAAGCTATCCCAACTGCAGCTGGAGAAGCCTGCAGCCTCTGGCTAGCCAGGATGCCTGCAGCCCTGCAGTGCTAGTTCTGTCACCACCGTTGTCCGCGGGGGTTTTTTCTCACCACTAAGCACTGAAGCTGCTGTAGCATTTCTTTAACTAGGCAAGAAAGGGGCAAGAAAAATACAAGAAACTCTAAAAATTAATTCACTCATCTGGATTTCTGTTTTGTGAAAAACTTGGTTTTTTGCCTCAACCCCCTTTGCCAAGAAAAAAAGTATGACCAGACTTTCAGAAGCATGCTGACAAAGCTTGGCAATGGCTCTGAATGAAGCACAAAGCAATTTACAGAGTGAAATAAAGGAGTTTCTCTTGAGTGTTCTGAACAAAGCATGTCTGTTTCTCAATCAACAGTGCAGTCAGACTGAATTTTCAAATTTCATTTCTTTCTAATCTATTAGTGGTTGTTCTGGTGGGAAACATGAAAAGTAGGGGAATAGTATAAATGAATTTTTTTTTAAGATTACTTGGAACTTTTATCCAAGTCAACCACTGAGTGCAAAAGGGGAAGGTAAAAGGCAACTGTAATGAACATTTCCAGAAAGAATTCACTTCCATTTCTTCTGTAATTTATACCATTCACAAAATTTAAAAATATTTCTGAGATGAACTCAGTGTTTGAGATATTTTCAGGAGAGATTAATCTTGTGACTAAATATTAATGTACACGGCTGCAAAGTTCATGAATGACGGATTGTTGTCAGTATCAACCTAAAAATTTTAGCTGAAAGTTTCAACAATTAAAAATGTCCTATCAAAGAAATGTGCTAAGAAAGCACTTAAGAAATATTACCTATGCTGCAGACAGCCCTATTAATTCAGTGCTTTACTGTGACTCTTAAGTAGCTACAAGCAATATCTTTCTTCCCAGTAAGTGCCTGTATCTGGAAAAATTTTCTTGATCCCTTTCAGCCTCAATTTTTTCTGTCGTTACAGTCTTCCCAAAACATCCACTTATACTGCAGGGCTTGATGCCTACGGTAGGAAAAGGGAATCAGTAAAGTGAAAGTACATGGAAACAGAGGTGGTTATCCAGGAAGCAAATGTGATTAAAGTTCATCTTGAGTTGTCTTCCTGGCTGCTGCTCTTGCTCTAAGCTATTTCACATGGCCAGCTGTGACTTGTGCTGATTTTTAGTCTCAGTTCACAGCAAACGTGCTTCATTCCCCAACTAACTGAAGGATGGCATAGACATTAGCATAAGGTACAGATTTCTGAAATATTATTTCCTTCTTCCCTAGTGATAACATAGAAAACATAGTAAATATTGGGGGGGCGGGGAGGGGCAATGTGGTAATGATGGATTAGAACAAAAAGCTGTTCTGATTTTGTGATGTCTCTTTTGTTATGTCACATGGATGTTCCCTAGGTAAAACAGGAGCTGCAATTTACAGTTTTATCAAGAGATGCCATGAGAAGCTGTATAGTTCTATTCATTTGGCCTTTTTTCATTTGTATGGGTATGGATTGAGCAAACGTAGTCCAAGTAATCAAGATCAGATGAGGGTAAACTGTTGTAAATAGGACGGTGGCCATCTGTAATCAGATCTTCACAAAAAAATTACAAAGCTCAAGCTGCAGTGTTGGCAAATAAAAGGGGGCGTACATGGAAATGAAATGAGTTTGTGCCTCTTGTTGGTGTTGCAGATCTCTTCAAGGAGGTGGCAGGCCCCACAGAAATGTGTGACCAGAGGCAGCTGGGGCTGCTGCTTCACGATGCTATCCAGATCCCGCGGCAGCTTGGGGAAGTGGCAGCCTTTGGTGGCAGCAACATTGAACCCAGCGTGCGCAGCTGCTTCCAGCAGGTGAGGTAACAAAGACCTTCACGTGGAAAAAAAACCTCTCTGTGAAGTGTTAAGATTCACTTTTACGTAGTGTAAAAAGAAGAGGGGAATTTTAAAACATCCATTGAGTTTTTGAACAGAAATGAATGTGCTCCTGCAACTAAATGTGGGAACTTACTGTGAAAATGCAGCTGTAAAAGGTGGTTTATGGTTTAGGAAAAGATCAAACAAATTACTTTTTAGCAAAAAGAATATATAAATCTTTGTGGTTTTGACAATATTGGTTGCTCTAAAAGCTGTTAAAAATTTTATAGCAGCCAATTTTCCTGCTTTTTATCGTTCAAAGCAACCCAATACTGTGCGAACGTGCTTTCCCCTGCTGGAACGAGACATTGTCTCAATAGAACAAGGAGATGAGCAATGGGAATGTTGTTGATAGTAATTTTTGACCTTGTGCATCAGGAAATTAGTGTTATTTTACTGACAAAAGAGCTTGCAGTTGCACAAAACTTCAAGCATAGTAATTTATGTATCGTGAGCCTTTTTGCAGCAGATCAGAACTCGGAATAAAGCTGTCTTACAGCCTGCTGTTCAGCTCCGCGCTCCATGCAGGGGGTTAATGAGGCTGCAAGGAGTGTCTGTCTGTTTAAAGAAGATGAGAATTAAAAAGAGGATGTCCTAATGGAATACAACCTAGCTCAAACTTTGTCAAGGATTCTTAAGGCTCTAACTGTTTGCTAGTAAAAACTAAACTGCTTGAGTGTATTATTTCTGTGAAAGTGACTGCTCTGAGCATTGTCCGAAGTTACATACCGGTTAAAAAGTCACTATGGCATATATAAAACTACTGACTTTAATATTTCTGATTTTATTGAATCAAACATTAAATGTTATAGTGAACTTTTAAAGCATTTTTCTTTTGCCATTCTTCCATAGACATTTCTACGTTTTCATCAGTGCTTGGACAAATTCAGTTGCGCTAGTTTTTTCAGAACTATTAGATTCATTTCTGGACTCTGAGGTGATTGGAATTGGAAGTGTGTTTGTCCAGATCATTAATAATTTGGTAGATACTTACAGAAGTTGCTTTGGCCAATTAACCATGTAAACCTTCCCCTGAGGTTTTAACATTTCTGCTTCAGACTATGAGGTGGTGCTTCCCATATCTGTCACTGGCCTTGAGTGGTTCAAGTCATACTGAAAGAAATTATTCATTTGTTAATGGCAGACTTTTTCTGTCACAGAGGAATGATCTTGATGTCCCTCAAGGATCTGCCCCATCTCCCAGGGTTACTAGCAAGGTGGTGTTTAAAGACTTGATGTGCTGATCAAGGTTATATCCCTTGTCTCACATGAATAGCTCAAGTTCAGTCCCTGGTCATGAAGAGAGCATAGAGAAAGCGTGCAGCTGCGTGACAGGGTTATCTCAGTTTAGTGAAAACAAGTATTTTGCAGGTAGTGAAAGCATGTTATTCTTTTTTTCATGCTGCTCCCTCTTACTGGCAGAAAACCTAGTGTTGCTTCTCTTCTTGTCTTACAATTTAAGAATAACTTTCATTTTAAGTTGTGTTCTATTACTTCCAGTGAGCTCAGAGAAGTGACCTATGTTCTTAATGCTGTCAAAGTTGATGAATAGGATACCTTTACAGCTAGGCTCCTCCGATGGTTGCAACTTAGAGTGTGGAAGCATGTTTGCTTCCTAAAGCAATGTTAGTAATACTTTAGCTCTGCTACATCCTTGTAGTGATTGTCTGTAAGTGCCAGATTTCTTTCATTATTTATTTATTTGCCTGTTTATTTAACAGGTAAATTAATTAATTTATTTATTATAAACCTGTTTGTGTAGTGTGCTAACTTGAAAGAATACCCTGGGCTCAGAGTACGATAAAAAAATTTGCATGAGTCTCATGGGAATTAGTAGATACATGCAAGCACTATGGATTTTTAGCAGTCTGACATCGATATTAATTCAAAAGACAACCATGTCTTTAGCATATGTGAACTTCAGAACGTGCTTCTCTTTCATGCTCCCCTACTTCTTTCTCAAGTCCTTTCAGTTCAAAGATGGCTTTGCTATGGAATCCATTAGACCTTCACTATGTACTCCATCTTCGTTACCATCTGTCACCACAGCTGTTCAGTCCTCCGTATTCTTACTGACTAACTCGTTTTCTTTATTTGCATTTTAATCAAGGTTGTTTCTTGTATCCTGTAACTGGTTTTACATTAACCTGTCATGAAAAGGATTGACACAAGTTATTATTTTTTTTTACTTTAATTCTAAGGAAAATCTGCTTGTGTCCGTGTTGTTTGTTTCATTTTGTTTTTTAATTTGGATGAGGTTTATTTATTTTTTTTTTCTCTCCACAGAACCACAATAAGCCAGAAATAACTGTAAAGCAATTTATAGATTGGATGCGCTTAGAGCCACAGTCTATGGTATGGCTACCAGTACTACACCGGGTGGCAGCTGCAGAAACAGCGAAACATCAGGCCAAGTGCAACATCTGTAAAGAGTGTCCAATTGTTGGCTTTAGGTAAGAGGAGGGGAGGTGGGTGCAAGGTTTCTCTGAAAATATCCACTCTTTTACATCTTCCGACACATACAGTTCTTTCTGTTTGTTTTTCCACTGGTTTCCTGCTTTAAGATGGGATTTGCCAGCCATGGTGGGGCTACAGTGTGGCCAGAGCCGGTGTGTTTCTGGCTCCTGCAGTACCACTGGTAGACACCCAATGGTCCTATGGCTGACAGGCGGGCAGGGTGGGCTCTCATCGCGTGTTTTGGCATTGGTGGATCCAATAGATAATAAATTGAGGTATAAATGCACTCCGTGTGTTCTCTAAGCACAAGACCAAAAGGAGGTGATCAGTAAGAAAAAATGTGGGCTGGCTGTCTGCTCTCCTGCGTAAGGCTTGGGAAAGTAACTCCTGCCGAGCAATATTAAACACCCTTCAGCAGCAACCCTCCCTTGCTTAGCGTGTTACTGGGATGCGACTTGGACAGTTCTTGTCTCCAGCACTGAATGTAATCTAACTTTTGTCTGTTCAAAGGAAGCTGTGAATTCTAAAAGAAAATATGAATGACGCCGGGGTTATTCTCCATATTATCCTCCTAAACCATGTGATTTTACTGTGAATTAGCATCATGGGGCATGAGATAGATGATACTCATAGCAAGTACTGTTACAACTAACATGCATTTGTTAATTGGTTACTCCAGTGTATAAAATTATGAGGGGGGGAAAAAAAAAGGTAGGGACTAGAGCTAAACCTAACTGGCTTTTTACTCTGCTGTGGTCATGGAGTTGAGTGTGTTATTTAGGAACGATATAAAGCAGTCTTTCTTTTTAAGTGATTCTAAGACCTTTCTTTAGGTATCTACCCAGATGAGTAATTTTTGTACCCCACGCTTTCTGTTTCTCCTCCTTTCTGTTCTTTTAAAGGATAATAATATGAATTCTGGGGTCAGGTTTATCTCATCTAGCTTTACATATGCTGGCTTTACTCAGTCTTATAAGATTCAGCTTAAGATGAAATTATTTCCTGTGATGGTGGTGAGGCACTGGAACAGGTTGCCCAGAGAAGCTGTGGATGCCCCATCCCTGGAGGGGTTCAAGGCCAGGCTGGATGAGGCTTTGAGCAACCTGGGCTAGTGGGAGGTGTCCCTGCCCATGGCAGGGGGGTTGGAACTTGATGATCTCTAAGGTCCCTTCCAACTCAAACCATTCCATGGTTCTATGTGAGTACTTCCAAAAGTAATTAATCTGATCAAGCTTTGTTGCCTGTCGTAAGAGGATATTAAATTCCTCTGAATGGTCCTATTTTTCTCCATTAATGATTGAAGGAGCGTACAGTGACAAAGCTCCAGCTCAGACATCTTTTAGATGCCTACTTGGGCCTGATGAAACTTGTCTGTACTGCAATATTTTGTGTAGAGAGGAAGGGCATAGAGATAGAAGAGAACAGAAGACAAAAGAATGGCTCATTCTGAAAAATTTCTGCAATGAGGCTAGAGATCTGCAACAACAAAAGCATGTAGCATCTTAGCAGAAGGTAGATGTGGCCATTTAATACACAGGCTCTGAGTAAAGTTCATAAACATTTGAATCAGCATCCTTAAAAGTGAATCTTTACATTTATAGACACATATTGTCTTGCAAACAACACATAAAACTCAGCAGGGGCAAAATGTGGATTGATATTGAAAACTGCTCTCAGGAAGCAATTTAATTTGAATTTTAACTATTCAGTAGCTATTCAATTTGGTTCAGTTAGCTCATTTTGGTTTCATATAAGTGATATAACTTCATCCAGTCAGAACAACCATACTAAAAAAAAAAACCAAACCAAAAAACAAACAAAAAAACCAACAACAACAGTGGGCAGAATCTGGAATTGAAATGTTGCTTTAGTCAGTTTTAGGAAAAACAAACACACACGAAACAAAACTATCATCCTCCTGGTGGCTACATTTAATGCAAGGAATACTGTATAAGTTTGTTACTGTATTTATACACATACATGCTCTTAAAAAACCCAAAAATAAATAAATCAATGTAATTTTTGAACGTAATCTTATATGATTTTTATAACTAATGAATTCTCAAGAGTTTTATTTTCTGAAATGTGTTTAGACTCGCTGAGCATCAAAATGATGTAAAAACATTTAAGCTAACTGGTAAAGTAAACCAGTCTGGTTTATAAATGTTTTTTTTCTGAGCTAGTATCTGAATACTAGAGGAAAAGAAAAGCTAAAGCAATGTAATTTTAAGTCAGTTTGAACTTCAAAATTATAAACTCTTCACACGCTATCCATGAAGTTGATGCCTGTAGTATTTTCTGCTTCAAAGCAACTTGGGCAACAGATGATTGATGTTGGCTTTCTATATGGCTATAGGAGGCAGGGATTTCTTTTAAATACCGAATGAGTTGATCTGTGCAGTGTAGGAAGTGGACTAAAAGGGCTGCAGGTTTCCTGTGTCCTGTGCGGGTGCTGCGGTGGCACAGTGCCCCTGGGTCTGCAGCCGTGACGAGTGCTGGCTGTGCCATGTCCTGCCCGTGCACACCTGCACGCTTCAAGATGCTTTCTAAGCTAATCCCAACAAACTCACAAACAAACTCCCCACAAACTTCTTGTGTTGCTGCTGCTGACACCATTTCAGAGAATAATTTGCCTTGTGAGGCGTAGTAACAAGTAACTCTTAGAACTAAACCTAGGAAATTCTAATCGCTTTGTTTAATGTCCCTGTAGGTACCGGAGCCTAAAACATTTCAACTACGACGTTTGTCAGAGCTGTTTCTTTTCTGGCCGCACAGCAAAGGGGCATAAATTGCATTACCCAATGGTGGAGTATTGTATACCTGTGAGTACCAATTTACCGACCGTTCCCAGTTGCTCATGCTGCTGATTTTATGTGGGTAGTGTTTGGGTGCTGTATAAATGGGTGGAGGTACTAAATTCCGAGAGAACTTGAACTTCACTTTTGTTTTGTAAAAACAGAGCTGGAATATTAAATACAATTGCAGTACTGGTATACTTGCACATGCCCACACACACTGTAAAGGTGAGAACATGTCAGAGGAAAAGGACTCCCTTTACTACTGCTATACCATAGTAAGCAACCTATAATATTCTCGTAATGCACTTTAATGTTTTTAGAGGCGCATAATAGTTCCCTTCAGGTCCAACATTTTGCTTGCTTCACAAAAACATGGTGTTTCGCCAATTGACGGGGTTAGCACAAAGGACACAGGCACCAAATTTAAAAAAAAAAAAACCTTATTTTTACTTATGCTTAAAGTGATAAAATAATGAGAAAAATAATACAATGAAAATAAAGCAAGATAAGGTAAAGCAGCAAAATAATAAGCAAACTACTATAGCAAGCAGAAAGTAAGGTGATACACCTAATCATTACTCCGTAGAGTTAGCGATAGTGATTAAGATCCATCACCAATTGCCCTATTAATACATTACTATCATCCAGATCTGCAGTCGCTGGGGAGCCCAGTTGCAGCGAAGGATTTGGAGAGCCCTTCCCGGCAATTGGGAAATCTCTATAGGTGCATCCACTGGATAGATGAGGCTTCCAGTTTTCCCTGCAAACAGTCCCTGCTTTTATACAGTTGAATAAACAACTTTCTATCTTAAACTGCGAAAAACATCTGGTGTGGTTTTCTCCTTGTTAACTTTTGTCTCTAGCCTGGCCGGGGACAAGAGGAGAGATAACAAGATCAAAAGAATCTACTAATCTTGATTATGTCTCTCTCAACAAAGCTTGTCACGACTTGCCACATTCCTTTGCCATCTGTGGTGACAGGGCACATCTGTGCTTAATTTTGGCTACTGTTAGGTAATTAGTGTCTTTGTGCTGGCTAACCTTACACAGCAAGTGTTACAGCAATGCTCTATAAGCATTACAAAACTTTTATAAACTACTGGTGTATATTAATAAGGTAATACATTGCATATGTGATCAATATTATACGTGTTAGCTATATTGTTAGGTTGTGAGATTCATCTAGAGGTCAGCTTTGGTTCAGGGCCTCACTGCTCAGGCCCTAGTATTTCACATGGTTGTAAATATGTTGTGTTTTGTTCCCCTGAGTAATTACTGTTTACTGGGATATTTAAAAATTGGTGTGTAGCTGGAAAAAAAAAAAAATAGAGTTGACAGTTTCTAACCAAAGGTGGTGTGAGGTTTGCCCGCAATACCTAAAAAAAATAATTTTGCAATACAATATTTTCTTAATGAAATTTCAAACATTATTTTTCTAGGGAAGTTTCTAGGAGACTTTAAGAGGAGAAGTGGGTAACTTCCTTCATAAAAATACCACTTGCACTGTTTTTTGTTTCATAGTTGTTTGCATTCTTAGGAATTTTAACTCTGTCACAAATAAGTTAATAGGATAATTGGTAATTTAAACAACAGTGGTGAAAGTCTATATGCTCAGAAAAGCAAATTCAGACCAGAATGTAACTGGAGCTGATTTCCACTAGTGTTACAAGGTTCTTCTGTTAGCAAAAAGATCATTGAGTTTATTGGACTGCCTTTTGCTGCAGTAGTAGGGGTTGTTACCTGTGTTTTCCCACTCTCTTTCCTCCAGTGTGTCTCCCATAACAGAATTCAAATTCCATTAAGTTGTGTTTTCACTTCATTATGATCAGAAGAAATCACGAGTTATGTTAAATGATTTACATTAATATTATAACCTAATGTTGGGATTTGGTTGGTAAATTAGTATGACAGGCTACATTCTGAAGAAATTTTTTTGAAATAGATTTGTTGTTTTTCAGACAGTTCTAGTGTTTGTTATATTCTGTCACCAGTTTTTTCTTTCTGCCTCTTATTTTACCTCCTTGTAAAATAAACCCTAGCTGCAGCTGGGGGCTCTATATAAAACTGATATCAGGTCAGGATTTAGGCCAGACTCTGCAGGTCAGTGATCTGAGCATGATTAGATGTCAGATTTCAAGGTATAGCAAAACCTATGCTAATATTTTATATTCTTATTTGCCCAAGAATATAAAATAATAAGAAGCCTTAATACATTAGCAGCTATGGGATTAAATTATAGAACTACCTGATAGGAAAAAGTTCAGTGGTTTTCTGAATCCTACTATTTGTCCTTAGAATCTGTAATGTTTAAAATTGGTTTGAGTTAAGTTTTAATTCCTTTTAAAGATATTTTTTCACACAGCTAGGTCACTTTTTTGGTTTTGTTTTATACTGTTTTCATGGTATAACATAGGCCCAGTTTTGCCCATACTCACATGATTGTTCTAACTCTCAGGATCCAGAAGTCTATGGTGTTTTCCTTCCTTTATTAGACATCATTAAAAATACGGTGATAGTGATTGCTTACTTGCCTCCTTAGCCAATGTAACCCAAACTATCTGAACATGTTGGAGATGTATTTTTCTTAGATTCACTTTTTTTATTCCTTATAAAGTTCTCTCAAACCTCATCTTTAGTTTATATCATGGTCGTGAAACAGAAATGTTCTTTGTTAGCACCTATAATATGCAGAAAACTAAGAAGTTAACCCTTCCTGTTGCATTAGTCAAATACTGATTACATCTGATATGGGGTATGGTACTGTCTCTGGAAGAGGATGGTGCATTTCTGATGACTTCTGGGGTTTGTCTGAAGCAGCAGATTTGATATTTGAGAGAAGTTTTCAGTTCTTGTTAAATGTGTTTACATTGTATAACTGCGAGCCATTTCATTTACAAGTAAAGACTGTCATACAGAAAAATATATTCTGGAAAAGGCTGGAATCCCCAGTGTCCTGGGGACTAGGGACACCTTGTATTAGAATGAAGATTACTGTTTCCACTGCAAAAAGAATATAGTTTTAAAACAATATTAAGTGCAAAATAAGGTAAGCTAAGTCAAAAGTCCCTTCTTCCCGTGAAATGTGGGAGGAATGAGGTGAATCCAGTGTGGGATGATGATAAGGGGAATAAGATGACATTCTTGATTGAAATGAGTGAAGTGTGTAAGAGGTAAAGGAAGGAAAATGGGGCAGTTTAAAGTAGAGCAGAATAAAAGAGATGACATAAAATTTAGGTGACACACAAAATTAGAGGTCCAGCACTGACTGCCACTAGTCTGGAAGCTTAATAATGGAGTTGGAATTTTTCTTGGGTCCTGCTTTAAGTACACTCTGCTAGCTCCATTTCAGTAAAAAGAAATGAGCCATTAGATGGACAGGCTTCTTATTCCTATTTGACTTCAATAATCAGTACCTACATGCAATCCATTTTAACTGGTCTCATCTGAATTAGGTCAGGAATAAAGAACTGATTGCACAAAAAGAATCCGGTGTTATTTTGTGTTACTATTTGTAATAATGCACTGTGGTTGGTGTACTAATTTATTGCTAAACCTCTCTGCGTATTGAACTCATTTAATGCAATATAATAGTCAAGAATCACAAAATTCCTTACAGGAAGTTATAAAATAACTTGTATTTTTAAATGGAATAATGCCTGAAAAATAGCATAGAGCTGGGTCTATGAAAGAAAAAAAAATATAAATAAAAGAAGGTACCAAAGGCCAATGAATCATTCCTTAGAATCCATTATATTACAGTACAGATAGCCTGAATAGGAAGAGTGCATCTACTCTACCTTTTCAACCCAATTCAAAGGCTGTTGATGTTAAAATGTCTTTTTTGTGGCCTGTGTTGCAAAGCTGAGTACAAATACCTGTATTCATCAAGCTGCCTTTATAAAATCTAGCTTCTCTTTCTTACTGTTAATGTGTATAAATGGATTAATATCAAGAATAGTAGCAATAAATAGAAAAAAAAAAAAAAAAACCTTCCCTGGTCAATAAATCTGACATTTAGAACTGGAGCTTAGTTGCAGATGGAAGGAAGACCTTTTAATTGTCTTCAGGTTTTTTGTTCAGTCCAGGGTTCGAAGGGGTTTCACAGAAGGTCAGTTACTTCTACTTAAATTTAAAATCATTTGGAGAATGGCTTAAGGAGTCTGTTTTTAAAAGTAAATTTGCAAGGAGATGATTTTTCAATTTTAATGAGTTTCATGATATTTGCATCGGGTGACAATTGCTTCATAATTTCAGAATAGGGCTGCTTATACCAGAAAGTTGTGTGTAAGTCATTAAAACCGAATCTGTAATGCCACTTAGCGTTCACCCTAGCTTGGAATATAGTATTCTTGATGCTGGAAATGCAAAAATTAATGATAATGGCTTTGGTTATGTCTTTTTTGTTTCATTCAGGACTTAGCGATGGATGGGGTAAGGAACTGAAAACATTACTGTCTCTAAGTAGAATAAATGCAAGGTTATTGTAGTTATTTTTCCCCTTTAAATAGTCTTTCTCTGAAAAGATAGATTTTTAATGTAGAATTTTACACAGAGATGTGTAAAAATTTTGAAAGATTATTTATTTAATTATAAGTATAATTATTTTATGATTTATTTTTAGCTCTTTTGGAATGGAAATGCTCTGTTGTGGTACTTGTGTTATATGAATGTGACTTTCTGTACCAATGGGTTGTTTGGATTTCAGATGGAAATAGTTACCACATCATTTTCCTTTCTCCAAACTTTTTCCATTTTGCAACTCCTATATTCCACAGTAAAACCTTAAAAGCAGCTTTTCTGAAGTAATGTAAAAACATCAGATCAGCAGTTCTGAAAATTTTCTCATTGCAAGTAGTGTTACTTCCTGACCTCAGTGAAAGCATAATCAATTTTTGTAGTTCTGTGCCACTACACTCACCAGGCACAGCCCCTTATTTTGGGAATTTTTTTTTTTTTTTTTTTTTGTCATCTTTCTGTACAAAACAATGGCAAGCAGCAGTTAGCCCCTTCATCTTCCGGATGACCAGAATTTTATTTCCGTGAAAGAGGTCAGAACATGATAGGCGAGACATCAGAAACTATTGGTTGAATGATAGTTCACCCTAGACTGAAGATTTTTTCCAGAGATGATAAAGCTTATCTGCAGCAGTGCCTGTTAAGGCTTCTCCTCTGGGTAAGTCGTCTGAAAATGTAATTGCTGCTGACATCCAGAGAAGGAAGGTACATTCCTGAACATTAAGCAGCCTCAGTGTTTTATAAGCAACAAACTGACATAAGTCAGTCAGTGGTTGCATCTTGACATGCTTACCAGTGCACCAAGCGTGATGCTTCACTGTTCTCAGAATAGGTTTGTTTGGTGGTGAAGGTGAAAGCAAGCAGCGAGAATGGTTGAATCTGGCTATTTCGCATGCAGAACATTGCTTCCAGCTGTGGAATTCAAAGATTACTCTTTGCCTTCAGAAGAATAGCGATCTGGTCAGGGTAGTCTTTGATACTTAGCAGCTGGGTGACGTGCTTTCCTCTAGGTCTTAATCTTACAGTTTCTCTGATAGCTGGCTTATCAGTTACCTTTTTGCAACTTTGTTAAATTCTGAGGTAGCTTAGTTTCTCTTGAAATTACAGCTTGATTTCGTTGGACTAAACTCAAATACACACACAATCTATGATCAGTTTCTCCTCTTGGTGAGCAATTGCTATGAAATGCCCCTTGTTGAAAGTGGTCCCAGAAGGGTAGTCTTCACGGTGTTACACAGTGCAAACGTCACAGATGTGGCACATTTACAAAAACAAAAAATCTTTCACTCTGTTTTCCCTATAAATATCCATCCGCTTTGGCATCCTTTTATGTTAACAGGCTTCTCCCAAAGCAGAGGGTACAGAAGTAGTAGTTTGTTACAGGGTTTGGGCTGGAAATCTGTAGAAGCCATTATAAATCTTCAGCTAACGCAGGAGGTGAATGGCAACTTTTTCTTTACTGCAGCTACAAGAGGAAATGCTTACATAGGATGGGGATCATTCTGTTTAAGTACTCAGTACAGTCTGTGAGCACATATACTTTCAAGGCATACCATATACTATTGTTTCGTCCTGCAGATCTCTTTATTACCATTTTCACCTTGTATTTTATGCCTGTATGTTTTATTTGTATCCCTGCTTTTGTATCACCAAAGCAGTGTTGCCATTATTGCTGTGATTATTGCCAGTTAAGTTGGTTTTTAAAAGCAATTGAATCAATTTTAATTCTGTTCTAAAGAACAGAATTGATTTCCTGTGGGGTTGGGGGATGGGGCTAAGCGCTCGTCGGTTCTGGAAGAGGCTGCATCAGTGGGGACCAGTAAAAAAGCTAATGTCAGGGCGAGGGAGCTGCAGATTGTAACTTGTAAATTTAGACGTGCAGAATCTTGTGGCTAACTTTTGTACCAGTATTATCCTGTGGTAGGAAGGAAGTGACTGAATCAGTCTGAATTTGTTACTTTGGACACTGATTGTGCTTGTCAGGCTGGCGTCTGACTGTGCCTTTGAACAGTGCCTGTACAAAAGCTGTCACATGTCTGCGGGGGTTTTTTTTGACTCTGGAATGATACAGAGAGTGGCAGAAACCTGTAGGAAGAGATCTGGCAATTTGAGAAAATGCTCATGAAAAGCTTGACCGTTGCAGCAGAGAACAACTTAACATGAACTGCTCCCATCTCGTGATAAAGTTGTCTAGGTATAGAATGAGAGGCAGTGAGTATTTTGTGGCACTTTGTGAATGTGGAGGGCTGTGTTAGCTTTTTTTTAAAAAAAAAAAAAGCCATTACTGTTAGCTGTATATTTTCAGCAGAGCCATTAAACAGTTTTTCTGTCTGTGGGGTGGGTCACAAGCTTCATGTGTATTGTCAAGATTGCTTCCAGTGGCTAAGAGTATCCCCTTATATCTGGCAAACTGATTTGCCATTTTTTTCTGAAAGATTAAATTTTTGCGCTTTGTAGGACCAGTTATAAATGTTTAGCTTAAGACTTGAACCTGTTTCCTTTTTCCTCTAATTTATAAAGTAGTTGCTAAATCCAGTGGATAGATTGCTGAGTTTGAAACCTTGCTTTTTTTTTTCTAACAAAAGATAGTTTGTAGATTCATTGCCATTACTATTGTACCATATTTCAGGACACTAAAAAAAAAAGGCAATTTTAACATTATTAACATTTTGAAGTTCTTCCTTGTATATTTTTTCAGGACAGTAGCAGCACTGTTATCTTAATGCTTTTTATCAATGTTCAATTTAATCTCTTTTAACTTTTTAAGACAACATCTGGGGAAGACGTACGGGACTTCACAAAGGTGCTGAAGAATAAGTTCCGGTCAAAGAAGTATTTTGCAAAGCATCCCCGACTTGGCTACTTACCTGTGCAAACAGTATTGGAGGGTGACAACCTGGAGACGTAAGCTTGATTATAGAGTAATTGCTCCTGGGATCACTGGCCTATTCCATGAAAAACAAAAAAGTGAAACCCAAGAAACAATTGACAGCAGTTATAGAGCCTTTTCCTGTATTACTTTCTATGAACTATTTCACATTATTTGCAGATCTTGCCTGTTTTTGAAAAAAAAGGCAACATATTTTATAGTTTGGTTTTTGTAAGGATTTTACCATAAAGCCATGGACTTTAGCAGGTTAATGCTGGAGGGGACCAAATGGTTGTTTTACAGAGAACACTTTATAGCTTTGGGGAGACTGGGCTTTTGGAACTGCACTGCTTATTTGGTTATCTTGAAGCCCCTGGAGTTAAAAACCTCTGAGCTAATTAGGTTCCTACTACAGGCTTCAGAAATAAGGTGGCCTGGTAAAAGAGACCACACTCGGTGTCTCCACAGCACTACTTACGGTGCTGGCAGAAATGCTCCACTTTATTTACGTGGTAGTTGTCAGCAAAGGACACTCTTAAAAGAGCAAAATTAAGATGTGTTGACAGGGCATTAGAAGTATTTTCATGGATTGACTCTCCTTGGCATCCTGGAGTCTGCGGTACTACTGTATCGTCCGAACACAGCATGGCTTAGCCAGCTGCAGCGAATGGGAAGCTTCAACGGTATATTCTCTGCGTGTGTGCAACAGTCCGGGGCCATTGTCCATGCACTGTTTTCATGACCAGAGGACTGTGCATTTTACTTGCCATAAACAAACAAAACCTGCTTATTAGCGGTTTAAGAAACGAGGAAGTAATTAAAGAACTGGCGATATTGATGGCCTGGCTTCTCAGGAAGCAATGTACAGTCAAATGTTGAAAAGTTACTCACCAGGGCAGTCTTCAGGTGGTCTGTATTTAAAAAAAACCAAACAAACCCATCATCAACACAGGAAAGTGAAACTGATTTGATGTGATGAAAGTTTGCCAATGGTGCCAGAAATTGGAATGTCAAAACTGTAAGGATAAAACTCTCCTGGTCCAGCCATGTGGGAAATATACAGATAAATTGCCAGCATCATGCTGAGGAAACTCTTGGTATTGGTTCTCTCCCCTGCAGGTGGCAAAACTCAATAATACGTTCCTTTAAATTAAAAAAAAAAAAAGTTATTCAAGTGTCAAAATGCAAAGCAATATTTACTTTTTATTATTTTTATGCAGTAGGAAAATAAGCATTGGTAACTTTGATTTATTGAGGGTTTTGGTGGTGGTTGTGGTGGGTTTTTTTCCCCCCTTAGTATGTTTTTGTAATTATATTTTCTAGCTAATTTTAAAGGAAAGTCCAAAGCTTGAGTAGAATTTAAATGAACTGATTGTGGTTTATGAACTGCAGTTCAATCAATAGCACTGATGTGGTATTTTTTGAAAAATTGATTTTTATTTAACAAAATGAAGTATGTGAGTCAGTCTCCTATCTCTCCGTGATACACGGCAGTATCTGTTGCTGTCTCTTTTCTGTATCAATAGTTGCTGATTCAAAAAAATCTGAGTGGGTTGCTGGTTAAAAATATTTTTGTTTCTTCAGCTTTCTATTGCTTAAATGGCACTAAAGTTTTGTTTCATAGTTTCTTTCCTTCTTTCTCTCTTCTCTTTTTTTTTTTGTCTTCCTTACAGTCCTATCACCCTCATCAGTATGTGGCCAGAGCAATATGAGTGAGTATGCACTGGAAAGTTTGAAAAGTTTAGTACAGTAGTTGTTTTCTTTTAGCTCAGTTGCTGCTAATCCAATGTGCATGCGCTACAGGGCAGGGCTGACACAAAGCAATAATCCCCTCAGCAATATTGTGAATTTATTTATTTGTCATCAGTCTAACTTGCTTTTAAAATAATGTTGTCTGTATCATGAATTGCTTTAGACACCACTAATTTTTTTATTTTTTTTTTAAATAGTCCTTCCCAGTCTCCACAGCTGTTTCATGATGACACACACTCCAGGATAGAGCAGTATGCTACTAGGTAAGAGATGCGCAATTTCTCACCAGTACACTGCATTTGGTGATTTGATTCCTGCAGGTTTTAATATACTCTGGCTGGACATTATTTATTGAAAAGATATAATTCTCTGTACTCAGAAGTAAGTCAAATGTTTTTAAATCATCAGCTTCTGAATATAGTCACATTAAATGTAAAGTAGATGCATTAAATCTGCTGTCTGACACACAGAATGGAAACTTGCAGAATTGCTGTGCGTTATTTCTAAAACGTGCTGGTTTCTTTTTGCTTCTTCTCTTTTAACCTTTGGAAATAAACTGAACTTGTTGGAGATGTAATTTTGCCTTGTAGGATTTAGACCCAGGTTTTCTTTTTCTTCTGAGAGGCTGGCACTATCCATTACCATTGACTTTTAGAAGAGCATATAATAATCACGAATGTTTTGTGTTCTGGCTTTTATGGGGTCACCGTAGTCCTTTCATGATGTCTATTCTGACAAGTCCATCTCAGTGCTTCCGCGTTTTGTTGAACTCTCCTCTGTACATGCAGAGCTGGGGGTGGTGAAGCACTAACCAGAGGTACATTCCCAAAAACAAGTAACAATACCCAACTTTTAGGCAACAAAGAAATTGATCCATATTCCCATGGGAAGTGACTTGGTTTTGCTTTTTGGTGTTTTTACTGTTGTATCTGATCTCCACAACTAAGAAACAATGTTGACTTTTTCAGCTTTTTGAATAAAAAAAATTCAGAGCTTATGTGTAAGATAACTGAATTCTTACTTATGGGCACCGTAAGAAGCTTCAAAACAGTTTGATAAATACCTAGGATACCCAAAAATGATCTTTAGGCAGGGGAAAAATGAAGCAGAAACTAACCCTGGAGGGTAGCTACTTCCTGTGAGCCTCCCCGTTTTTTTTTTTTTTTTTTTTTTTTCCTCAGCAGTGAATATTTTCGTCCTTCATAAGTAGCATAGTACATTGTCAAAAGCAAAGTTGTAGTGCTTTTCAATTATTTGGAAAATTCAATTAATTCTACTATTAATTGATAAATAATTATTAATTTAGTAATTAATTCAATTACTCATAGAAATCACCCGACATTTCTTTGGATATATAACTTAGGTCATTCTGTAATCAAATACAATTTGATTACAAATTTTCAAATAAAATTAATTTAATTTTAAAATAAAATAAATAAAACCCGTGGGCAGGACTACAAATTAGGCAAAAGCAAATAAATTGGATTTCTCTAGAAAGATGTGAGAATTTCATCTCTCCCTGACCTTTTTTCAGCTTGTGGTGCCAGAATGCTGTGGCTTTCTGTGCCCAGATGAAGCGAAAACTCTGGATCCGTGTTAAAGATCAGGGGAGATCCCAGGTGCAATACCTGTTTCCCCTCTCCTCCCCCTCAGCTCTTACCAGTTCTGCTCTGGATTAGACTTGCTGAAGGTGGACTGTGTATCTCTTTCAGTTTACAGAGATAAATCTGTACCTGCTCTGTGCAGAAGTTGGTTAGCAAAATCACAAACTTAAAGAATACTAGTTACTATGTAAGTTAACTATCTACAGTTATTCAAGAAGTTTTTGCCCTCTAGGAATAAAGTAAAAAAAATTAAGACATAACTCCGTCTGTAGCTTTCATATAATTTTTATTGTGAGCTTTCTAGCTGGATCTGTTATTATGCATATTTCACATATAAACTGGTAAATATTTTTTATTGTCTTGATCTTTCCAGCTAAGTTTCTTTCAAGAAATATTACCAGGGCTTCCTTAATAAGACTGTGCCCAGCAGAAATAGTACACTAGGGCTTGAAACCTTTATTGTCACTGACTGGAGAATGTTCAACTCTCACTTTTTTGTTCACAAAGTCCCCTCCCTGCAATCAAGTACTCTCCCCCTGTTCTGTTGTGCTGTGTCACCTCTGAGTTTCTAATAATTCCCTTTCTCAGCTTTCAGTTTGTATCCTGCCTTGAAGGCTCTTTGCAACTCAGAGTCCCTTCCCTGTCTCCCTCTGCTCCATGATCAGGGCTGTCTCCTGGCTCCACGTGCTGTTCCAAGCAAATCCTCACTAAATGATGGAGGTGGAAAACGTGGTGATAATGGTAGAGTCTGCATTTGTGAGACAGGATATCTATTACTCCCTAAGAGATACAGGGCAGGCTAAGCAGAATTACAAAGCGGACTTGTAGGCATCTACCTCACTCTTGTTACTCATTATGAACTACATCTGTTTGAGATGCCCTGGAAAAGAGATGATCTGAATGTCCCTAGTCACTTAGGAGCTTGTCCTTCCCTTCAGAGGTGGTGTTGGAGCACAACATCCCACTCCAGCCATGGTGGGATGAGGCAATCAAGACAACTTTGTCCTGTGTGTGCTTTTGTTTATCCTCCTTTATATAAGGAAATATCTGTATTTGGTGCAGTCCAGGTTATGTTCACAGCATTGAGCATTTCTAGATTTTTGTGTCTGTGTCTTACATAGATAAGGTACATCTTTCCTAGAAATTTGAATAGACAGAAAATTTCTGCTGTGATTTCAGAGTGGTATGACCTTATGTACAGTATAATAATCTCGTCCTTTTAGATTAATTCCTTCCAAATGAGAACTACAGGCCATGACTCCCTGTAATTACAGTTTTTTGTGTTGTTTTCCAGGACTTGTCTGTCCACAGTGTGATGTTATTTGCCAAGCATAATTTCAGATGTTCCATGTGCTATATTTAAAAAGTATTCATCCTCTTTTGTTAGTCTAGCTTTATAAAATTCAAAAAGAAAACCATCTGCGAAAACATCTCTTTAACTAATTTTACCATGAGAGTTGTGGTGGTGCTAATGATAATTATACTAGAGATAGAAAATAAACTTGTTCGTTGTTGCTTGGCAAGTAGAATTAGTTAATCATAGCACAAGTTTCTCATAAAAGTCCTCTGGATTATAGGTTTTTGTCACAAAATCTATTCCTGTTTACATATACCAAGATTGCCATATCTGAGCTGTTTCTAAGTGAGATTGATCTTCACAGTGCCTCTGTTTAAACTGTGCAGCACATTCTCTGAGAGTCGTGGTCTCTCCTGCCTTTCAGGCTCGCGCAGATGGAAAGGACCAATGGCTCCTTCCTCACGGACAGTAGCTCCACCACAGGAAGCGTGTAAGTAGCTCATGCTTGTTAAGTCTGCTAGGAACTTTGGTTATAGCTGCATGGTATAATCTTCATAAGTTGTAACACAGGATGTATTCCCAGGGAAAGTAGCTAATAAGTATGATACTAAGGATCCCTACATAAATTTCATTATTCCAAGTACCAATTGTAGAAATTGGAGACGTTCATTTGATGATCTAATGGAGCTCTACGTTTGTCAGCCATTCCACTTCAAAAGGGAGGATATTTCATATGACTTGAAAAAAGTCACAGATTTATAGGTTCTAGTTTGTATTCCTTTTCTGCTTTTATCATGTTATAAACGAAAATAAATCCTTCTATGTCAAACTGGACAACAGAGTGTGTCGATAGCTTATACTAACTCCCAGGACAATCTTCTCATTGAAAAAAGTCTTTGGTATTCAAGTTTTTGCAGAGCCAGAACAGCGTTGCTGCTTCTTCCTTAGATTTCAGTTTGTTGGCTGCTGATCCATCTTTTTGTACTTGGGGATATAAATGTAGTCCCACATTAGTTTTATCAATGTCATTTTCTTTTTTGGATTATGTGTCACTTTTACGGAAAAAGCCTTCATTAGAATGTATTGATGAATCTGGAAAGCACATAACCCCTTGAATTGTTGATGAATTAAATATTATTTTTCTCAGTGTAAAAATACATGAATGTTTTAACCTCACTGCTTTGTCAATTTTGTTCATTAAAATAGTGTAGCAGAACTCCACACCTTTTAAGTTATTAATGGATATAATCAGCCTTTTTAAAGAGAAAACAGAAATTGTTCTTGTTCAGCTTTATTTAGGAAATGCTATTGTTCTCAATAATACTTTCATTTTCAAGACAACAGGTTAGTTAAAACACAAGAAATTTATTTGAAGAATGTCCACTATGACTTCTTCTATCTCCCTAACTAAGCTTTTCTAACCCTCCCCTCCCCGAAGCCTATGTGAATTACATTAAAAAAAAAAAAAATTCCTCAATTTGAAAAATATATATAGCAAAAAAAGTCCCAGTCTGTATTGTAGTATATCCAGCTTCTTAACAAACATTTTAATGCTCTCATGCATGAGTTTTCTGATATAATTACATTGAATAAAAATGTTTTTCCTTCATGTCATCTTCTCCATACATTAGGGAGTTCTAAATGTTTAGACTAGACTGTTGTGATGAATTTTGTTTGGCTCTTATTCATGTGAAAACATCTATATCTGAAGCAGACTGACCTTTTCACAAGTGAAGATGAGCATAAGGAAAAAATGAAGACTTTGCAACAAAGAATGATAGTGTCCCTAACAGAAAGCAATGCTTCACAATTTGACAAATCATGGTGTAGTAGAATGAAAAGACAAAGAACATCATTAGGAAAATAGGACATGAATGTAACCCTCTTATACCTGTAATATATGATCTGTCCTATCTAGCCCATGTTGAATTTAAGTGCACTGGACATAGTAGAAATAATTTGTGTATAAATGGGAAAGTTTAATGTCTGTTTTCTGATTAACGCCTTTGCTACCAGCCATCCTCATGTCTGCAGTGCTGAGGATGCCACTTCGCACTCAGCTGAGGGAAGAGTTGGAGTATATCTGAAATTTTAATTGTTTGGGAGCCCTGCACTCAGGTGCAGGGGTAGGAACAAGCAGTGAAGACTGGGGGTACTTTCAGCTGACACTGCCACTCAGTGTGTCATAAGTCAAACTGGAGACCCAGTGTGTTGTACCTGAATACTTTGACATGATGTAAGTGTTTCAAAGGCGTCTTGTCACAATGAGAAATTAGTTCCACATGATGATAAAATTAGGAGAAGAACAAATAAATTAAGAGATGGAGTGTTTTGGAGTACCTTCTTGAACCTAATTATAATATTTCTCATGGCATCAGTAGGTCAAGGAACACTATATTTGGACTAGCATGCATGGTGCTTAGTATGAGAGCCACAGGAAAAATGAAAAAGATCAGTGAAGGAGGATTACAAATACTCACATCTTCCCATCTAAAATCTAATTTAGCCATCAGTTTTCTTAATCAGATAAACTAATACACTGATGAAAAGTGACTGTCAGGAATTCTGAATTTTTCTTTCCATGGCGTAGTCTCAATGCAAGGGAAATTATATGCAACGTTGTTTGTCTCTTGCTTCCTCCATGCATAATGCATGTTTTGCAATAGACCTCTTGAAAATATACATCCACAAAGAGAATAGGATATTTCAAAGGCCATTTTCCCTGCGTTTCCTTGTTGGTGTGTTCGTTCCCTTTGAGATGTACTTCTTTCAAGTCTGACCTCCTGGGATGTCATTTTTACTGCTTTCTACTATGGTGAAATGCTGAAAAGGAACTGTAGTCTCTGCTGTTGAAGGACTTTGGGTACTTCTAACTTTTTCTCAAAGCACACAGGGTCTTCAGGAAAATAATTGCCAAGAAAGGATGAGGAATTCATGTTGATGTTGTGCATTTATTTTGGCTGCTGATTGCCATCTCCAACCAATTCTGCAGAAGAGAGTCCTGGATTCTCAAAATTAAAGTGTTTGCCGTAGAGCATGTGTCACTCCTTTGTGTTGTAGGTCCTTGTGAAGCCCTGCCCTGGGCCTCCTGTGCTGCTAATGAATCCGTCTTAGTCATGAGGTTTGGTGGTGCAGGTTCAAGGTTCAGGTTTTTTTGAATGAGTGATTTTGCAAGACAGACCAGAGATGGAACACATGGTAAAAATAGAGTTTTCCATCAGAAGACTTCTTCTACCAGGTACTTGCTGCAGCATCTGAAAAAGTTTGCTGTCAGTTGCAAGGTGTGATCCCTAAAAAAAGATCAGTCAATACCCACAGTCTGTCCTGTACAGTTTCTGAGTCTCTGAACCAGTGGGAGAGGAGGGAAATCAACTTTTCTCTGGACTGAATAATTGGGAGTCCAAACTATAAAATTATCTGGAACCCTTCTTGAACAATTTGTAGCTGTGTTGATCTCACCTACTGGACCACAATACAGAAGAAAAGTATCTAAGCATTTACTGGGTAAACTCTTATTTTAATTGGTTTATAAGTTTCATTTCAAAATAAGGTTGCACCTATTGTAAAACCTTGACAGAATTTCAGATTTTAAAAATACAAAAAATATAATACATGCAGCTTTACAGAGCCCTACTTAAAAAAAAATCATATGACCTACATAGTTGTTTATAAATTAATCATCTTAAAATGTAGACAGCAGCTTTTCAATGCCTAATAACAAGACTAAACCGCTTGATCACATGAACCTTTCCTGACAGCTTCACCACCCTTGCACAAAAGAGGCCACATGTTGTAGTTTCACTATATAATTTGAATTAACACATAAACAATGTTTTGAAACCTGGATGATAAAACTTCTTTCTCTAGACTGCTTTAACAGTCTCTTTCTGTGCTCACTGGAGATGTGACTTAGTGCAGATGTTTTGGTCACGGTGAGGGGATTCTGCACATTTTTCAGGGCTGTAGAAGCCCTCCTATATACAGCAGGGTTTGAAGCCCCAAAAGGGGTTACATCACTTTGGCAAAAATTTAGTTATAAGGGGTGGGGTTAAAGGGTGGAGAAGTACCGTGAGATTCCATTATCACATCAGGACCTGATCCAAACTTCATTAACTGCAGTAGCATTTACTTTAGTTTTAACTAGACTAATGCAAAATAACAAAGGAAGTGATGATGGGTTTCCCTGAGATCACTCAAGTAGCAGAGAAGAAAAAGCGATTACAGGATTTTTTTTCTGTAGGTAAGGGGAAAAAAAAAAGGAGCACTGCTCTGTTTCCTTTTCAGATAACACTGTCAGATATCTCCTGTATTTTTGAATGACCTAAATGCATATGCAACCCCAATTATATGTAATTATATAGCTGTATTGAATGAAAAATTCATTACATTTGTTCATTTGCATGGGAAGATCAACATTGGCATTTCTTCTCATGAGTACAGTACTGACTACAGCCAAGACAAATAAGAAATAAGTGATGTATATTATTCCCTTTAAATTTTCAACTCATTGTTAAAAGTGGAAGAACTCAGTAATTAGGTTCCTTTTTCAATTTTACATGTAAACTTCCTGAAACCAGTAGTCAGTCAAAAAAGGCAGGATGAAGGAAAGTGATATGCAATCAGAGCTCTGTGGAAGCATATCTTCATACCTGACTGTTTTTAACCTTTATATCATAAATGAACTTATGTGGAATAGAATGACATGAACTTTTAAAGTGGATAGAACTGTCACAGGCTATAATTTTTTTCCTTTTCATTTGTTTTTTTTTTTTTTTTTACGTATAGTGTTACTTGATGTGCATTTCTTTGATTGTAATAGTCTAGATTTTTAAATCTCATTGACAAATCAGAAAGTGGAAGACCATATGATAGCTTTGGGTACATGGTGAATACTTATCCTTGAGAAGAAAGAGTTCAGGGTTGTTCTACCATAGGATTAGTGTTCAGTAGAAAGGTTGTCTTTAAGCAGTACTGCAATGAACTACATCACTTTGCTGCGTGATAGAAGTGCTTCTCCAACAGAGAGACACAGGGAATCAGTATTTATTAAATTTGTGTTTATTTTGTCTTGCTCCTAACACAGGTGATGCTTTTAAATGGGTATTGATGTACTGAGCTACAAAAATTCAGCAGGATGAAATAGGATCTTCCATTACACAACCAGTATGTTTGCAACTCTCGTTTGTTCCTGTCAGAAGCATTTGCTCCCTTTACCCTAAGAGCTTGAATTTATTTCTGAGAAAAGCCCCAATCCATGTGCATGGTGTGTAAAACACCTGATGTGTTTGACTTGTACATGCATTAATTTATAGGTTATTTGTCACCACAGAAATAACTTCTGTTTCTTTCAGGGTATACATTTTTAAACAGACGGTTTTACTGTTCATTCAAATGAGACTGTACATTTGGATCTTTCATGATGAAAGATGTTAAACTGACTGTCAGGAAATTTTTTAAAAAGCCTCTTAGAAAGCTCTTGGAAAATAAATACTCTGCATATAATGAACTTCCTATTTTTTGTATCTGCTTTCAAAGGCAGTCCTTGAGGATACTTCTCATTGTGTTAGACCACAATCAGTTGATAGCAGAGTTCATAGCTACTTCTTTTCACCAATGGTAGGAAAAAATGTCAGCACAAGAACAATTTTTAATGTGAAAAAGTCTCTTTTCTAAATGGTATCTGAATATGTGCATATATATTGCCTAGGTGTTTTTCTTTCTGTCGTTGACTATGCTTTAACTGTAGAAGATCTTTAGGATAAAGTTTGTAGGGACAGTACTTCACAGTATCATAGGGTGTACAACCTCTGGTTTGTAGTCAAGCAAAGAAGGGCGTTTAAGGAGGGTTTTATTCAGCATTCATACTGCTGCAGCAATTTCTCTTAAAAACGTGAACGGTATATGTTTTTCTGCTGCTGACTTATCCTTCTTGAGTAAGTAAGCAAACAAGCTATTTGTAGGACATGGTATCCTTCACTTCCTATCTATCTGGCTTTACTGTGGAGAAAAGCCGTCAACCGAGGAAGAAAGGCACACATACAAAAGCAAACTCATTTGGGCATCATAGCATAAGTGGAAGTGTCAGGACTTCTGTATCTCCTTACCAGAAGGTAATTTCTATGTGAGTCAGGATGACAGTGTTATAGTTTAATTCTATCCCTGAATCTGTAAGATCTGCTACCCTTGAAGACCTGCAAGGTGTCACATAGGTATGTCAAAATGGAAAGACAATCTGGAAATATAATGCTAATTCAAAACCTATAACATTATTTTTGAAGCATTTTCAGTCCCTTTGTGCAGTGCACAGTGTTAGCTACATACTTGATGATTTGTTGGTCTATGACTTCTTGAAGAATTCTGTGGAGCTTTTTTTCCCCTCTCTCATTTTATTAGGTAAACTGAGCACACCAAAATTATCTCCTAAAGAATATTAAAAATGTCAGCTATTTATGGTAAAAAAAGAAAAAAAGTAAATACCAGATGCCTTGTTTTGTTGTATTTATTTTTAAGGAATTTCAAATCAGTAATTTTTTGGTTTATATTAGATTCTTTCACTATTTCTTTTCACACCACCAGCAGCATTTTCTTCTTTTTGCATACATTAAACTGAGCTTTTTCACCACTACAGATCAGCCTTCTTTTTCCTGTACAATGTGCCTTTGTATGTTATTTTTTTTTTGCAGTATATTTTTTTAGAAACAGCTCATAAAAATTTTAATACGATTTGCTGAGGCACATATCTGACACTTATATATGAGATTCTTGCAGGCTGATTTCCTGCTCTCTTAGTCCTTTCTCATAAACAAACAAAATCCCTCAGCTTGACAAAAGATGTTTGCTCAAGTAATAAATGTTTTACTGCTCTATCTTTATCTGTGTTGTTTTATTGCTCTAGAGAGGATGAGCATGCCCTTATCCAGCAGTATTGTCAGACGCTGGGAGGAGAGTCACCTGTGAGTCAGCCGCAGAGTCCTGCCCAGATACTCAAGTCAGTGGAAAAGGAAGAGCGCGGAGAGTTGGAGCGCATCATTGCTGACCTCGAGGAAGAGCAAAGGTCTCATAAGCATCTTACCTGGTGTCTGTGAATTGTCACCATGCATGTACTGTGTATAGTTGTTGGAGATGAGAAGAATGGACCTAGGAGTCATTTTAGCCCCCCAAAAATTCAAGGTGTATGTAGTGCATAGCCTGACTCTGTTGCATGGAAGAGAGTGGGTCTGTGATAAAATACCTTAGCTTCACCTCTACATTATTGTGTGGTTTTTTTCCCTGTAAATTGCAAGTCAAGACATTGTGTTTGTTTGAGCTACTTGTGTTCTGTAGTTGGAGGCAATGGTAACATAAGGAAGATTTTTATAATGTGCTTAAGTCATCATTCTCCTCCTCTTTTCAATATACCAGGAGTCTGCAGATAGAATATGAGCAACTAAAGGAACAACATCTTCGGAGAGGAATAAACCCTCTTGGATCACCTCCTGACTCTGTTGTGCCACCTCACCATGCTTCTGAAGATGCCGAGCTCATAGCTGAAGCTAAACTCCTGAGGCAACATAAAGGTCGCCTGGAAGCAAGGATGCAAATATTGGAAGATCACAATAAACAATTGGAGTCTCAGCTTCACCGTCTACGGCAGCTACTTGAGCAGGTAAATGTATACTGATGTCTTTCCCTTGTGTTGTTTCTGCATGATGGATTTCTTGGTGGAACAAAGGCATTGGAATTCTACTGCAGATATTTTTACTGCACTAGCTTGGTCTGTTGTACTCAATCATTCCTAGGATGAAGAAAGATTTTTTTTCTTACTCTCTGTTATAAGGCGTGGTGAAAGTCAAAAAGCCCAAGCTGATTACAAGTGCTGGTAACTTATGAAACATTGAGAATAACACAAACAAATGCAATAGTTCTTTCTAAATTAAAAAGCAGGAGGAAAAAAATATATACCCTATTTTGAGTAGCAGTGTCAGTCGCACCCTATGTTTGACTTCAGTTCTCCATTCTTTCCTTAAATAATTTATTTGTTTTCACAGTTAGTTACTGAAACCTTTCTTAGCATGCCAAAGAGAGATGGACAAAGATATGTCTAACGTGCAAAGGAGCAATTCATTAAAAATCCAATTCCTCTTGAGTAGCATATTTAGACCAATAAACTCCAGCAAAATGGTCTGCACACAAGTAAATGCTGAAGGCAAGAGCCAGTAGCCAGATGTCAGTAGCTAGAGATTGTAGAGTTTCTTTTCTGGGGAAAACGATGTTGATTGCTTTTGAAGTCAGCATATGCATATCTATATTATAAAAATAACAAGAGCAACATCTGCAAGGTGTTGTTAGAGATGCTAGTCTGTACTGTGTCATGGGTGGAGCTTGAAGGATGAAGAGAAATTTGTATGAAAGTTTTCTCATAACTAATTGTTATATTTGGGTCAGAGTCCAGTAAGGCAGATGCATTTCCACCTTCCATGAGTACAGGTGACTGTAGAAAATTTAACTAAGCCAAGAAACAGACTGCATAAACTAGGTATCAAAATGACATAAGTTCCTGCTGTGGATGATACTTTCATCACAGTGATAAAGATATTTTTTGTATATTTGTTCTGCTGGCTGACTTTGTCATATTTCTAGGCACTTTTGGCTGAATAGTATTGATGCATCTGTTCCAATGGCTTCCCTGCCCCTCTAGCAGAGTATTTTTGTTGTTGTTACTGTCATTCTAGCCTCTTTAATTGGCATTTGAGTAGCTTAAATATTTGAACAGGGAAGATAACAACTGATGCAACTACTAACAATCATTCATGAAGTATCTTGAGAACTGTGGCCAATGCTAGCTGTTATGGAGAAGGGTTTAAAATCTGCAAAGAAACTGCTGTAGAATAGAAACACAGTTCTGGCAAACCCACGGCCACTTTCAGCTTAGTGCTTAAAGCAGGAACATGTTCACCCTTTAAAACTTTATTTTTTCTAATGTAGCTGTGGGTAATCTTATTTTGTAATATTTTCGGTATCCTTATAACATTCATAGTAAAACCTTTAGGGTGTACATGTGTGTCGTGATAAAGTGGTCGGAGGGGAGGCACAGTAGTTTCTTCTGATCAGTACTGCCTTTGGATTTTTCTGGGAATTCTGCAGCTTGTGGTTTCTCATAGGGTAAGGTATAACAACACTGACCTTTTTCAATACTTCTGATCATATACACCTCATTTACTATGCACTGTTGCTCTTTTACTTCCTGTCTGAAATCTCCCGCCTCTGTGGGAGGCATGCCATGCTTCTGATTGTTGCCAAAAGCTGTTCCTGTTTCTCCTCTATCTTTTAATGGAGTGGCTGGTATGAAGTCAATTATATGAGAAGGTCTGCATTATTGCTGTTATATCTGTGACTTTTCAATATGCCTTTCCATATGCATCCTTACTTTATTTAGCAGGGGTTTTTTGACCTGCCTCTAAGCAGATTTTTTGCAGGCTGTCTCCAAGGCCTTTGAATCTTCTCTCCTGCAGTCGATTCAGAAATTGAAAAGAATTCAGATTTTTAGTATATGTTGTTTGGAATGTCTTTATTTTGACATTAGTGCAATTATGAAGCAGCACAGATTCCCATTAGTGGCCCCTTAACTTTCTGAAAAAATGACCAGTCTTCAGCATGTTCGTTTTTCTGTCACCTGGGCCATCCACAGGCTATGGCAGTCTTTAATTCTTTCACTGCTTGATGTAGGACTTTATCAGAAGGCAGCTGAGGATCTAAGTATATTTATTTGTTTGTTTTGCTTTTATTGGCTGTCCCAATTATTATTTTTTTTAGTGGATACAAGGAATGCCATTGCTCATTAGTGAGGTCGATTATTTGGGTGGAAGATTCTCATAAGTCCAAATGACAAAATATATAACAACTCTATAATTCCTGTAATAATAATTACTAGTATTAAAGGATACGACTGTTTTACAGCAATTTCTTTGCTGGGACTGGCATTTCATGCCATCTCTGTTTCTCTCTTCTGTCAACAGCAAGTCTCTTCATTTCTCTTCTCCACTCAGCTTCCTGAATGTTGTCTGGATTAATAACTTGCCACTGTATCTAAAATACTGGGAATTTTTTTCTCTAAAATGTGTGGAGTGAGTCTACATACAGATGTTAGGGTAGAGAATTAATGAAACTTAGAATCTTTCCTGTGGTAACTGTTTAATCCAGATGAGAGCATTCTAAGACGTTCTTTAGAGAGCACCGTTAGCAGAAATACACACGCATCCTCACTGCACATTTGCCTACTTCAGGTCACAGTTCTGAGGTTACCATACTATTTTTATTTTAGCAAGCCCAAAGGATTGGTAGCTGTCACACAGTGTTGTCATTTTTGTCTGCCTGATTGATTATAGTGCCAAAAAGGAAGGTGAAACAGAACTGGCATGTGACAACTTTGATACCAATATGTTAATCATAAAGGGAAAAACTAAAGAATCCATTTTCACTTTTCATTCTTCCGCCCTTTTAGATACTGCATGTGCAAAGTAGAAGTAAGACCTATTATGAAGGGCATTTAAAGTCTGTTTGGATTTTTCTCTGCTTGTGTGAGCTACTGAATAGAGGTTTTGTATTGGATTTGATATTGAAGTTAGTGGCAGGTAAAATAACCTGTCAATGGCTATGTGATCAGGCTCGAAGCGTAAACAGGGACTGCTGCTCCTTCTCCAACTGAAAATGGAGGAACTTCATCAGAAGAGCAGAGGAGATTTTTTTCTTTTGTAGCTAGAAGAGTAAGTCTGGAATAAGAAGACACATTTGTAATGGATGTGGAAAGGGAGTTGACAGTTTTGAGGTTTCCTATGATTTGGGGTTGGGGAGTGGGTGGTGTTTTGTTTTTTTATCGAAAGCAACAGAAGTCAAGGGAAGCATGGGTATGTCTTATCTATCCATTAAGCCACGAAATGCTCCAGGCTCTTCTTTAGGAAAGACACCAGCAGGAGGCACAGTGAAATAAGGCACTGTAGATCAAAATTGGTAGAAATAAATATCTCCCTTGAAGTGCTTTAAAAACTGCTGTACTGCAGAAAAATCCCTCGGTTTCAGAGTTTTCTGGAGAACAACTTATCTGTCCCTTCATATCTCTTATGTGGTTCTGCATTGAAAGGAGTTCTAAAGCTCCCAGAAACTGGAGTCGGAAATTTCCCTTGCATCCATATAGAGGTATGCTCAGTATCGCTGCTTTTATTTATTCAGGAGGAAGAAGCAGGCATACAGTAACATCTAGGGCTATTTCCCTCTGGTTTCTGGCTTACGGGTTGTCTACTGGGTTGTTTTTAATAAGTATGCATGAACTTCATGATGATGGAAGTGATCAGATTTTGTAAGTGTTATGCAACTGGGATCAAGTAGAACATGATTTTCTACATTTTTTTTTTCCCTCAGGTTCTCTCCCAGTAAAACGGTTAAATCATGTAAATATGGGCAGCTATATCCTCAACTATTTTGCATTTAACATTTTTCAATAACTGATGATTATATTAAGGCATTTATGCCACTACAAGAGTCCTTCCCTTTCTGTTCCAGACCCCACTCTTTGTCTGCTTACCTGTATTGTCCTGATTTTGGAAGAAGAGTTTGTTTAGGCTTTTCTTGCTATTGCAGTCACTGGAACTATGTAATGTAACATTTATCAGTATATTTAAATGAAAATGAAGTCATCAGACATTGTCCTCTGATTAGAAAGGGATGTGGTTTTTGTTATCTGTTTTTTTTTTAAATCCAGCTGCAATATTTCATTCTGACTGCTGCATCAATATATGGTACATCAATGTAAAGTATTCCAAGTATGTTTGGTTTGTTTGCAGTTTATCCACGGTTAGAGTCCTTGTGCTCTATGCAGGGTTTTTTTGTCGTTTGCAATAGCGCTCCTAAGTGGTACTAAATAACCTTCACTACTAACTCATTGTTAATTATCCTAATTAATCTTGACTTTGCAGTGCCTTACTATCCTTGGTCTAGCCTATGTGTTGCTGTACTGCAGTTTTGTATCAAGTATCGATCTTCCTTCGTCAGTCATCTGTAGTCATCTCTGCACCATTTGTCCACAGTTACTGCTTGAAGAGGAACAGAGATCTAGTCCGGGTGCAAGTTTGCATTTTGGATCATTCAAATTCTCTCTCTCCATCGGTTTGTGGGGTGAGCAAGCAGTCACTGTGCTGCTGGAGTTAACCGTGTTCTTCTGTACTGAAGTTATACTCTTAACCCTTGGAGAGTGTGCTTCATTTCTTTACCATTGTAGCTAACGTCTTCTTGAAGAGAAGTTCCTGGCTATACAGAATTACCTGGGGTTAGCTGCTCCAAGCTTGGCCTGTTTAAAATCACCACACTCATTTTACCAAGACCCTGTAGCTTGGTTGAAGACTGATGCTGAACAGCAAATTACTGAACTACTTGAGAGGCATTCACTGTTTGTAGGACTGTCTTTACAGTAAAATCCTTGGCTGGCTTGAAAACATTTCCATTTTTCTTTGTCTTCTATATGCAGAGCAATATTTCTTGATTTATTCTTTTAGTCAGAGCTGGTAGTTGGTATTGTCATGCTGAAAGAGAGATGAGATTTGGAGGGGAAAAAAAGATTTTTCTGAGTGCTCAAGGGAATATTTCCTTCTATTTCTCACCACTGTGTATGGAAGAAAAAGTATTTTTCATTTTTCAGCAATCTTCAGTTTTGTTGAAGATTTTTTTTTTTTTAAACTGGAAGTTGTCTCCAAAAATTGAATGTTGCTCTTAAGGCAAAGGAGCAAACTTGTGCACAAATTAACTGCCATTCTGTTTACTGCCTCTTTGCATTGAGTCTCATAGCTGTTCTAAGTACTTGTTCAGTCTCAGTTTCAAAAAGATCTTGAAGGTAATGATATTTTTTTATTACTTCTGTGTCTGCTTTTCACAGATTTACTTAATCTGCTCTTTAAGCTGTTTGGAAGTAATATGATGATTTGCAATCAAAAAGATAAATGATAGGGGCAACCATTTCAGCTAAGGTTCTGTAACTGCCTCAGATGTAAATACTGTTTCACGTGCTTCTGTTTTTTCAGAACAATCACTTCTGGAACTCAAATACTGTATTACTACTCTCTTCTTCAAATGATTTCTTACAAGAAAGAAGGAAAAGAGGAAAAAAAAATCCTGAAAAAGATCCCTTCCAATATTTATGAGTTGTTATAGTGAACGACTCTCACGGTCTTTTCTTATTTTGTGTCCATATGTATACTTATACATACTCTCAAGCACATACATGGTTACAACTAAATCTCATATAGAACTTATGTGTTTGATTCTTCAGGTGCATTTAAGAGTCCAGAAAGGCTTGCCTTACAACACAGTATCCAAAGTACATGGATTCCTTGTCATAATTTTCTGGATATTACAGAGGTTGTGGTTTTCGTGTGAATTTGGTGTCCTCCACACTATTGAGAAGAAGTGTTAGCTTCTAGGAGTGATGGCTAGCTACCACGTCTTAGATTAACAAAGTTCTCTTGAATCTTGTGTCTTCACTTGGCTTGATTGGGAAGGAGTTTTGCAAAACTGGTCATGGTTGAACAGTTGTTTCTGAGCACGATCAGTCATCCTAGTAAAGCTTCTTAGGGGACCTTATCTGACTGTCTTCTGTGTGTGTATATATGTATGTATATATCCACACATACAACCCCAATAATACTATTGCATAGTCTTTCTGCATAGCTGGAGTGAGAGTCTCGGCAGACTGTTTGGGTTGTACATAATACTGTGTTTCTATGTTGCATGGTTGCAACAGAATATTGTTTTTAACAAGACCACCAACTGGAGGCTCATAAGAATTTCTTTTAACAAACTCTTGGTTTGTTTTTTTTCCCCCTAATGGTTGTATAGACCTAAGGCAACTTTCAATAGTTTGGAGCACAAACATGAAAGAGCACATAAAAAAGGAAAGGAGCGGGATGACTGCATACAAGCCCACTCTTAAATTCTGTAGATACAATTTATCTAAATTTGGGTATTATTGTCTTTCACGTAGCCTGAATCCGACTCCCGGGTTAACGGCGCCTCCCCCTGTGCTTCGCCCCAGCACTCTGCCCTTGGCTACTCGCTCGAGCAAGAGACAAACTCACAGTTCCATCAAACAGGTAAGTGTTTTCATAGAATCATAGAATGGTTAGAGTTAGAAAGAACCTTAAAGATCATGGAGTTCCAGCCCCCAGCATGGGCAGGGACACCTCCCACTAGCCCAGGTTGCTCAAAGCCTCATCCAGCCTGGCCTTGAACCCCTCCAGGGATGGGGCATCCACAGCTTCTCTGGGCAACCTGTTCCAGTGCCTCACCACCCTCACAGGAAAAAATTTCTTCCTAATATCTAATCTAAATTAAGTCTATTTTGGTTTAAAACCATTTCAATCAGATAAAGTGCTGCAGGGGTCTATAGGTGACTACTGAATATGTTTGGCATCTTTCTGAAAAGATTTATAAATAAAAAGGAACGGATTTTTGTGATGCTACTGGGAGCAAGACTTGCTGCAGCTGGAGCTGTTGCTTTCCTACGCTTGCAAAAGCTGCAGTATCACAAGAGTCCATGTGACTCTGAATTATGGATTTCTGTCAATAGAATCCTTGGTCCCATCCATTTTGAGCAGGCAAATTTACTGAGCAAATCCATCCTCACTGAAGGGGGAAACTGATTTCATTGGACTGAAATAGCCAACAGCTGTTTGTCCTACAGTATACGCATGCACCCAAGTAACCTGTCAAATACAGGAACAAACGTCCGAAACACGTAATCAAAACTTCATGATTCCTTCCTTAAAAATTTTGTATATCCTCTGCTTATCCTGATATTTTTATGAACCCATCCCTCAAAGACTTCACATCTTTAGGAATTGCAGAGTCTTTAAGTGTACAGCCTCTGCCCATGAGGGGATTTATCTCTTGAAAGATTATTTTAAATTCTTTAATATCAGAACTCATTAATTCCACTGGGAATTAGCAGAAATAACTACAGATTACTGAATGTTCAAAATTAGGGGAAAAAAAAACAAAACATTTTTCTCAAATTATGTTAAGTGCAATTTCCTACCTGGTTTTGTTTTCAAGTCTTTGTGTTACGGGTTAAAAAATATTTTGTTTCTTTGTAAAACAGGAAAACTATTCTCTTGCATGCTGAAAACTTTTCATTCAGCATTGACATGTTTTTACTTTATCTGTAAAAATGTGGAACTTCTTCAAGTCTGATTTAATGCAATGGTAAATTTATGAGAGATGCTGGCCAATAAAACCTCCAGTAACAGAGCCAGTTGTATTCCCTAACCATTCCCTTAGCTGATTTTAAGCAGCATTTTTTTTTTAAAAATGGCAAGGAGGATTTTAACACTAGTGAAATTGCTGGTGCATGTTGAATAAGGACCGTATAAAAGATAAATGGGGTATTTTTTCAGAAAAAGAATGGTGTATTCACTCTGAAAGTTACATGGCAAATCATCTGAAAATTGAACAGAATTTTAATTGAGCAGCTACTGATTATAATTCCCTCATCTTGTAAACCTTTTATTTATTTTGACTGTAAATTCTTATATACTGCTCCTTCTTGGCAGCTTCTACTAGTTAAATCTTCAGTGCAATGGTTAAGCTTTAATAAAAGAGAAATGAATTCTGCTGCAAATCAATAGTGTAACTTTCACCTCCTCTCCCAAGGCTGGCAATTATCAATGACAGTTCCTGCACATGAAATTACAAAGGCCTCAGGTAGTTGTTTCCCTTGAAATATAAAGGAGTATTTAACTGGAAAGTTGGATGAGAATGCCTTTCAGAATGTTTTTGTCTTTTTTTTTCTTCCGTCTCTTGTTACTGAATTCATTACTCCCTTTTGTTGTCATATCTGCAGATGACTTGTTAGTTCCGCCTCATGATACCAACACAGATCTAACAGATGTTATGGAGCAAATCAACAGCACATTTCCAGCTTGCTGCTGTAAGTGTAACAACATGTTTCTGAGAACAGTATTGAATCTGAGGCAGTCTTTTGGAAAAAAAAGTCATTCTTGTGGTATTGATTAGGAAGAAAATCTTTTCTCTGATGAGATTTCTTGTCAAGATATGCAAGCTACATAATTCTGTTCTTTAAAGTTCCTTAAGGGACACTATTTTTGCAAGTAAATAAATATTCTCATGTTTTAAGTGGAAGTGATTCACTGTAAGAAAAGCCTATAGTTCCATATGGAATTTTCAGCTGTGCCCATGTAAGGGAAAAGAAACCTAGAATCCTATTAGCTGCTGATCTAAACCTTATGTAGAACTTCAGTTAATGTAGGTTTAGAAATTCTGAATGCTGGTTCTCTAATAAAACCTGTCAAAAAGGCCTTAGGCAACAAGAGGGACCCTAGTCCAATGCTGACTGCCTGAACTAATTACTGAACTAGCTATTAAACTAATTGACCAGAGGAAATAACTGTTAACACAGCACATAACACCTTTCCCTGCTTGAATACATTGGAAGTTGGTGTTTTATTCAGTGTCTATTAAAGAGAGATCAAAAGGAAAACCATTTAGTTTCCTATGCATGGCTTATATCACCTGATGTATATTTCCCCTGATCCTGTTCCTTCCAAAGTGTCACTGCACTCGTGAGCGTGACGAGCTGTCTCTGTTTCCGGCAGTACTTCATACAGATTGTTGGTGTGAACAGGGGGAGTGAAGTGGTAACTTTTTTATTCAGTGTATTTTATTTTAAAATACATACATACATAGATATCTACACCTTCAGCTCTTTTGCCTTAGAAGAACCCTGGTGAAAACTTTGATATAGTCTTAAACTCTCAACAGTTCTTTCAAATAAAGTTTTAAAAGGCACAAGTGAGAGGGAAGGTGTTTATGCCCAGTTCTTGCAAAAGCATTGAGACTGAACTCTATTAATAATTTTGTAAAGTTGGTGAAACCAATTAAAATACCCCTTTTATCTGTCGTATCATACATTGCTTGGCTGTGAAGACCTGGATCATAGAAGATGCACTTTGCACATTTTGAGAAAGTAAATTAGGATCTAGCAAAAAAGGTCTTGTTTCAGCTGTCCTTTGAGATTTTCAGTGAGTTCAATTGTTCAGAGCCCATCATTTTGAAAATTAAGGATTTGGTTCTATGGAGCATCTCTTTTTGAAGTCAACAGCTAGTGGAGCTACTCAGCAGAACTCCAGCGCATGTGTGTGTATATAAATCAGTAGAAAATATGACTCAAATATCAATTCTTGTTTTTGCAAATTCCTGTCTTGCGCATATAAGGAGTAGACAGCTACCTGGTCATTTAGCCCCAATGGATTTAAAGCAAATCGCCCTGTGCCAGGGTAAGCTTAATAATGATGGCTGTTCTCCACAACCAGGAATAATGGGGAAAAAAAAAAAAAATCTAATATCCATGAAGCAATACTTTGAATGAGGCAGGAGGGTATTGTGAGTGAAAAGCACGGCCCCACATCATTTTGTATTGTTACATGTGTATGAGCATTTAAGATTAAAATAACTGTTCCAAATTTCATGTGATTTATTTCCCTTTGTCGTTGACGTGCTGCTGTAGAAATCAAACCAAACCAGCATGCCCTATTTAGTAGATATTATTTATGTTTGCTCTTCTTCAGTCATTCCATAGCATCTCTTACTTGGGAGATTTACTAGGAGTGTATTTTTTAACCATGTAAGATTCACATTCTGTTTTAGAAGCCTGGAATGAGGGTTGTTAGTCTGGCCTTTCCAACAGAATGCATTAAACTCTTGAGTTTTGCTAGGAAAACCCACGGCATACCATCTATTCCATCATCTTTTCCTCTGGCCATTTGAGGTGGATCTGTCTTTCTGGATAGACAGACTCCACGGACTCCCTAGGCAATCTGTTTTAAGAGCATCACTGTATTCCTAACCTTAAAAAATAATATCATTATCCTTTTTTTAATTATACCCAAGCTAAATTATATTAGAACAGCCTTCATGTTCAACATATTGTGTCCATTTACTTTAAAAAAAAAAAATTAAAAAGCTATTTTTTCACAACCTCATCACTACGGGTCTCTCCTACCTTGGCCGCAGCATTCATTAAGGAGTTACTAACATCTGACCCTTACATAGATTATTTTTATCCCATCTTGACTGTATAATAGAGCCAGTCTTCTTATTTGCTATTTTTTGGTGGGTTTCAGGTTGTAATTAATCTTGAAATCAGTATTTCTACTTACTCAAAATATACCTTATGAGGCAAATATTCACGTAGTGAGGACAGAACTGCTCTTAATGGTGGGTTGTGGGTTTTTTTTTCCTTCCTCCCCAGATATTTTGGTTGTGAATATAATGCCTCTTTTCCTTCCTTATTTATGAGGTCAGTCCTCAGAACTAGGCAGTGTGCAATAGTCTTGCCTGTGCATACGAGTGAGTTCTAGAACAGAGCATTTTGAACATATAATTCACCACTTATAGGTCTATATGGTTGCAAGTGGTGAAAAGGAAATAAATCATGTAATCTATATATTCATAATGCTATACATTTGTTAAAAGAAAAGTAAATTTGTGAAGAAAGTTATGTATAGACCATTACAACACACTTCTAGTTAAACATTTTTTGTAAAGATAAGAGTCTTTTTGTTCTTCTCTACTATGTATTTTCCTGATACTGGCTTTGTTTTCAAACTGCCAAGGTGCAGAATTGTGTAAATTTCTAAATTTCTTTTTTTTTTTCTTTTTTTCTATTTGCAGCAAGTTTCACTGGCAGACCACAGGTATGAGACATGTTTACATATTTGCATAGTCATTGGAAGCAAAGTAAAGCAAGTGGAAAATTTCCATTAAAGCAAAGTGGAAGGGGGTTTTTCTAGATTTTTCCCTAGAGGCCTATTTGGAAGCTAGACCAATGTAACAGGAAGGCTACATCCTGGAATTATCCCAGTTAAGAGAAAATTCCTGCTAGTTCAGGCATTACTAAAAGTACTATGGTGCGCAGTTCTGGGATGCTGACCGGATGGAATCAGCTTGGATCTATCAAGGCCAATTAATTTCAAGCCAGCATCAGCTTGCAAGAGGAAAACTGGTTCTTGCAAAGACATCCATGTGTCCTTGTACCCATAGCTCCAGTTTTAGGAGCTTTGGGCACCAGGGCACAAGGACCGAGAGCCACACAGCATCTTAGGTGTTAGATGACGCTGCCTTCTCCTAACAGGCAGCCACTTTACAAACTAAAAGCAGCAATTAGGCTATATTCAGAGTTCACAAAATCTGGAAAAGAATCTGGTATTTAGATACTTGTTCTTGACCATCTACCTGGTATGAATGATCGGTTAATTTTCTGTTATAACTAACAGAAAAAGGAAAGAAACTTGCTGTAGGTTTAGGTTGATATTGGAGCCCACATATGACAATTAAGGAACAACACAATCTTGTGCCATTGCAGAGTTCTTTGAGAGTTTCATTGTTAAATAAGTTTTAGAGACTAGCACAAATTGCTGTGTGAAACTTCAGAAGAATTAAGTGGTAGGGAAAGTCTATTTACTCCCCCAAATTGCTTCACCTTGTCCGTTAGTCCACAGTTTGCAAGGTCAGACCTTGACAAAATTAATATCTAAAAATTCAGAAATATTGCTGTGCAAACACTTTCTTGGATTGCAAAATCTGGGACAGTGGGATTGTCCTCCCAAACAAGAATTTCTAAAGAGAATGGGATGAATCATACCTTGCACTCAGTTAACTCAAGACTTTGTGTTTCAGTCTCAATAGGTTAAATTACTGAATTAAACTAGCATTTTTCAGAAATCCTTCCTCTAAACAGGCACAGAAATAGCTTTCGGTGTCATCAGTGAATTCTTACTCAGAAATAGCTTTCGGTGTCATCAGTGAATAATACTTGTCTTCCTGAAAAAGCATTTGATTTTTTTTTTTAGATACAGGATTATTCCTTAATGGTCTCACTAGAAACCTACCCTTCCAGAACCATTATGGAAGGCATATGTGTCTGCTCTGGAACAGAATCCTGATAGAGGAGCTTGGAACTTAGCGTCACATTTGAAGGGGCAGAGTCCAAATGCAGACTCTGTATACTCTCCATTCTTACCACTTAGGCTTCAGATAGGACATTAGTTTGTCTAAAGTTTTTTTTTTTTCTGTCAGAGAACATGCAGAGACTATAAGTCTACTTACTGCTCTGTAGATGTTAATTTTAAAAACTGCACTATATTAAAATTAGGTTTCTCTTAACTACATACCTCAGTGATTTGCTGAGTCTTGGGCCAATAAATCTTAAACTTTAAAATACGGGTTTTTTGTAAAATAGCATCAGAGTCCTTAACAGAACCAAGCCCAGAACAGTTAGAGCTTTCTGTGTGTGTTAATGTGGTAGTGACATGGTTATTTCTCATCATGACAGGCAATGTGAAGTGTTCATTTGGACGTTGACCAGTGCTTCCTGACGTGCAGTACAGCCCTTTTCTACAAACCACCGATCATCAGTTCCGCTTCATCAGAAGGCTGCATGGGACCCTGGGACATGCTGTTCACTCTGACTGCGTGTTCTACTTGAAATAGTAAAACACTGAATACCCAAAGACGAGGATGTTGTTTTTATAGTATCTTTTTTTTTCTTTTTCCCTTTCTATGCAACTGTAAATTAATGAGCAGTGGAGTATTTGTCACTGATTTGTATAAATATACAGCCATGGGAAAAGGGACAGGGGCTTTATATACATTCTTTTTGATAATCGTAAAGAGAACTGCATAAGGAGTTTGGAGCAAAATGTTACATTTATACATTCCTTTCAGCTCTTTGCTTTTACATTGTAAAATACCCTTAGTTATATTCTCACACATTTAATATTCTGTACTGATTATTTATATGCTAACCATCTGACCACCCAGATTTCAGAATAGCCTTGAATTGTTTTCAGAATTGTCATGTGAAGTTCCCATAATCTGCATTATTGTCACTGGTTAACAAAAGTTGCCGTTGGGTGAAAGCTACAGTATTTTAACTCCATTAAACAAGGTAAACTCACATTTCAAGTCATAATCATCCTCCTCATGCACCAAAATGGTATTTTTAACTTTCTTTTTGTTTTATCCAGCCAACACACTCCGTTTGGAGGATTATTCTTTTAAGCCTTACTTTACTTTGGATCAGGAGACTGCTAATAAGAGGACTTAGATGATAGCCTAAGTTGTTTCTATTAAGGTCTAAGTTAGTATAATCTTTCCCAATTTTGTTCGGAGACAAAGCTTTGCCGTTCCCTGCTGTGCCAAACTTGCTTCAAGTTTTGGAATTTACAGTCTGTGAAGTAAAGCTCATTTCTGTGAGATCCCCTTCTTTTGTCTGCCTCTTGGAAATGAAGAGACGATTAGAAAGCCCTTTCCAATACTATTAGTGATGGAACATTTTCTTCAAAACTGCAATGCACTTAGATATCATCATTTGGCGTTGTAATCTTGCAACTCATCGTTATCTGTGAAATCATTTATTTATGTACTTAAAGTAGGGATAATTATGGGAAAGTTATGTTACTGATCAGCTGATCTCTAGTTTTAAAATTATTGTAAGAGATTTTAATGCCTCACAGAGTTTACAATGCTGCATGGACACTTGCTTTAAATTCAGGACACACCTTTAATTGGTAAAAGTGCATGCAATATACTTCATGTATAGTGGAGAGAAACTAAACTGTGTTGTTAATTATTACTGAAGAAGAAAAATCTCAAAATGGTATTGGAAGAGTTGTAAATTCTCTGTTGCTAACAAAAAATGCTAGAGGACATTAAGACAGCAAGTCAGGAATTTCTGCTGTTTTTCTGAAGTGGCGCCAACTGGACTGTCCTGCACCCGCAGTATTCGCTCTTGGACTGCTGCTGCTCAAGGAGTGATTTGGGCACAGCATTGACTAGTGTTGGCTCCGGTGCCAGTTCTTTCTGAACCCTTTGGCAGATTATTTAACCACTCTGCCTGTTTTTCCATCTGTAAAATGGGAATGATAGTACTAACCTCTCAAAAGTGTTGTAGGGCTGGCTTAGTTAGTGTCTGAAAAGCTCTATATAAATACTATTACTCCTCAGTGAGTGGAGCAAAATTGTCAAGGTGGGAAGAGAAGATGCTGACACCTATAAATGCTTCATCTACTGAAAAAAAAGTATAGTTATTTTGAGAAGAAAAAAAACCCCCACATTTTAAGAAGAGGAAAGCCATGACCACCTTTCTACCTCAGACCTTTCTTCATGAGTAGTATTGGAAATAGCTTTATATTCTGTTCTCTGTAAAGTACTTTGCTTTTATCAAGCTACATCATTCTCTAGGCAAAGAATCCTTAAAAATACCCCCCTACAGAAGTAAAAAAAGTCTCAGTAGTGAATTCGGTGGCTTTAATTTTTGTTCTGAATATGAGGTTATGTATACAGTTGTTTTTCTGCCTGTGTTTGTATGCATCCTTTGTCCTCTGCTGCCAAGTAAATGCTGCTTTGAACACTACATTGTAACATTCTTTCTCTGAGACAATAATAAATAAAAGGAATATATTGCGGTAACATGAGAATAGTATGGAGTTCTTTCACGTTCTGTGGTCCTCAAGGATGGAACTTCTTATTGATAAATGCTGAAAATGTCATTCTGAAAATGAGTAATGTTAACACAGGAGTGCTGTGATAGTCCATTTCTATGTGCTAGCATTTTTTGGAGGGTGGTTTGCATTTGTATAAGTGAGATTAAGCAGTGTTTTCTCCCCATAAATCTGTGCATATTTTCTCCAGTTTTCCAACTGGAGTGATTTAGTCTGGAATCCTTCTCAGTTTCATGACAGATTAAATTTGGTCACTGAGAAGCAGACTGCTTTTATTTTGAAAATGTTGTATATACGTATTACAAAACAGCAATAATGCAGCTCTGTCAGAGCTCTGTAACACTGTCACCTGTGATGAAGGTACTCCCAGCTTCAAATCATGCGTCAGTACTGTGCCATGGAGGTCCTGGCTCTTGTCAGGGGGAACATGGCCCCTGCTTCTCACCAGCTTGCCCGGGGGCTTTTCTCCAGTCCTCAATGAACAACACAATGGTAAGCACTCCTTCACTTCTCTGCACAACCTTTTCCTTTGAGCACTAACCAGCCTCTTATGCTGTTATTTTGTCAGGCAAAATAAAGCCAACATGATACCTTTCAGGAGAAGAATTAGGTTCCTGCCTCAAAGACCTCTCAGTCCAAAATGCCTGCCCATTTATCTAGTCAGGAGAGACACCCTCCTGGACAGCCCAGAATGGATGGGGTGGTTGATAGCATATTTATTTAAATTTGTATTACAAAACACCCTTGAGCTGAAACATTTCTATCAGAGTGGTTCATTTTCTCAGAGAAGATGTGAGATTGATGCATCTAATTAAAATCAGAGTGCAGAAGTTCCTCTGCTACTGGAGTTTCATCTTCAAGGAAACTTCCACTATGAAACAGCTCTTCTTGGGCGGTGGTGGTATTGCTTCTTTTTGGACAAAGACAAAGCTTTCCAGATGTTCAAATATCAACAAACAAGATAGTTTAACTATGAGACATCAGCCCCCTGCTGGGTCAGAGATGCTGGCCCGAGACACAAACTGTCAGTAAGCACATGACAATGCGATTCCTGAGTCAGGGGTTCTGTCCTCTTCTTTTATTCCTATAGTTGACCAAAAAAAAAAAAAAAGCTGAATTCAGCCACATTAAAAATGCATTACTGTAGTGGGCAAGCTTTGAATTTATACAAAAGATCAAAATATTCCTTTAAACTTTTACAGTACGAATTGGCCTTTGGAGGGAGTTTACTCATTTACATGTATTTTTCTTTCTCCACTTCAGTATGGAGTTGCTCTACGAAAAACCTTCCTGAAGGTAAACATTCGCACCACTGCAAAACTGAGTAATGGATCCTGTCTACTGCCACTCAGGAATTAAGATGTTGTGCCATATGGCTGAGAATTCTGTTCCCACAACAGCAGCAAAATTAGTCTTAGAAATCCAGCAAAGGTGTAAATTAATAACAGTGGGGTATGGAAAAAACAAAACAAAACACACTTTTAGTGGAAAAAAAAATAGAGCGGGAAGACATCTGTTCCATCTTACAGGCAGAAAACTCTCAGTAATCATCACCTATATGCTATGTTCCTCAAAAAATGTTCCTGTGGCCAGCAAAGGTGAGATCTTCCTGGGCTCACATGTCTTTGGGAGCCTACCTTCTGTCTTTAGTGCTGCTTAAATTTTCATGATGTGCCAGCAAATATTACACTCTTTGTAACCTAAATCTATGCACCAGAAAGAACAACTGAATGCAAATGCAGCAGCTGCCTTCAGAAGAAGGCAGCAATGTTTTCATCAACTGCTTTTCTAAGTACCTCTGAGACACCAGGAGCGGAGCTGCCAGGAGTGGCTGATTCAGCTCGTTTTCCCAGGCATCCCAGCACTGCAGCAAACTGTTGCAGCCAACACAAAGGGATCTTTTAAATGGAAAACTGCTCTATATTAGTATGATAACACATAGTATTTACAGATGAACTATTCATGCTTTTGTTAGCCACTCTATACACTTAGATAAGCACTTTGAAAATGTCTAGTTTTCTGATCTCTAATAAGTAATATTTACCTTGCAGAAACTATACTTTAGAAACACTTAACTTCCTGACTATGGAAGCAGAACCTAGGGTAAGTAGCTCAAACAAAGATGCCTACAGCTTACAAATCTAATTTTTGGGGATAGAACCCATCTTGGTATTAAATAAAACAGTAGAGACTATAAGAATTTTTACAGTTTGCCATCAGCTAGAAAAAGTGATATGGTTATTAAAAAAAAAAATCAGAAAAGCATGAAACAGCATTGTAGCAACACTACTTCTGCACATGGTGAAACTCCTTTTGCCTCCACAGTGACAGATACCTCTTTGACCATGATTGAAATTCTTTGGAAAATGAGCAAAAAAAAAAAAATAGAGGAAAAGACAGCATCACTCACCAACAGTTTGTGTCTCATAAGCTAGATTTAGAGGAGTAAGGAAAAAGGCCACATAAACAAGAAAGACTGTAATAGTTCACTTGAATTTTACATGGAAATGGGCAACCACTTGATCAAATACAGCAACCTTTCTGAATCCCAGCCCAGGTGAAGTGGAAATCCAGTGGACAGCTCGTATAACTAGAAGATAGAAGTTTTGGTGTGTAACCTTGTCCCTGAAAAAACAGGTAGCAAACCCATTCATTTTTCTTCACTAGAGGTGGCATTTTGCTTGTTGAAGGACTATTTTTATGAAGAGTAGTTCACAGCAATTGTGCTTCTCTGTATATATTTGCCAAGTGACTGGTGCCTAAGCCACAAATGAAGTGTTATGCATTAATAAATAATTAATAAATACTAACTGCCACTGATAATCCACATTACTGATTTAAATGCAAAAAAAAAAAAAAAGGGGGGGAGAGTTAAGGGGTACTTAACACCTCTTTTAAGGGTTACTTAGATCCTCCTTCTTGAAGATCAGAGTGACATTTGCTTTCTTACAGTCAGAGAATCATGGAATGGTTTGGGTTGGAAGGGACCACAGAGATAATCTAGTTCCAACACCCCTGCCATGGGCAGGGACACCTCCACTAGCCCAAGTTGCTCAAAGCCTCATCCAGCCTGGCCTTGAACCCCTCCAGGGATGGGGCATCCACAGCTTCTCTGGGCAATCTGTTCCACTGCCTCACCACACTCATTAGGAAGAAATTTTTTCCTGCATCTAACCTGAATCTACCCTTGGGATCTTGCTCTGATTCCCATGACCATCCAAAGATAATTGAAAGTTGCCTTGCAATGACATCATCTAGTTCCCACAGCACCAGTGGGTACATTCCATCAGATCCCATGGACTTACATCTGTCCAGTTTGTTAAGTGTTCCCTAACCTGATCCTTTTTCCCCCCAAGGAGGAGGACATCTCCCCTGCTCTAGACTTTCCCCCTGGTCTCAGGGAGCTGGGCTTCCTGAAGCCAGTCTTACCAGTAAAGCCTGAGATGAAGAAGGGATTTGGTACCTCAGACTTTTCTGTGTCCCTTGTCACCAGGTCCTCTTCCTGGGGGGCCCATGTTTTCCCCAGCCTGCCTTTTGCTGCCGATGTACTTGTCAAAGTTCTTGTTGCCTGTCATACTCCTCACCAGGCTTTGGCTTTCCTGACCCTATCCTGACTGGACAGTGTCTCTGTCCAGTTCTTCCTGGTCCCCAAACAGGCCAAAGTCTGCTCTCCTGAAGCCCAGGGATGTGTTTCTGCTTTTTGCCTTGCTCCTTTCCTCTTGGGATCCTGAGATCTACCATCTCATGGTCTCTGCAGCTGCAGCAGCTCCCAACCTTCACATCTCTTACCCCTTCTTCCTTCTTTGTGAGCAGGAGGTCTAACAGGGTCTTCTCCCCTCACCAGTTCCTCAGTCATCTATGTTAGGAAATTGTCATCAGTGCACTCCCAGAAATTTTCCCTTGACAGCATAACTCTGAGCCAATGCGCTATCTTGTGCAAAGCCCTGAAAAAAATCTTTTGCCAAGAGAAGTATGACAGATGAGCAGGGAGGGACCTTCTAAACACAGATGCTTTGGTTGATTTTGTTTAATACGTCTGAAGGGATTTTGGTGAGCAGTTGTGAGGAGCCTAACGAATGGCTGTGACACACAGACAGGCACACAGGAGGAAAAGCTGTCCAGGTGTGTTTCTGTCTCTCCAGTCCCAGCAACCCCTCTGGAATGGAGAGCGTAGCTCTGACCTACTTGCTTTCCAGCAGCCTGTAATTACAGCACCTATCCATTTTCTATAGAAATACAGATGTGAACAAATGGAAAACCTGAGTGGCTGAAACATGAGCAGAATAAGAATGTTATTTCATCCCCTCAATCCCAGTTCCTGTAAAGATGATGCGTGCAGGCTGAAAAGTAAAACTAGTTGAAATGTCAGTAAAACATCAAAATAACAGTTGACTTTATTATGAAATATGAGCCAGGCTTTGTACACAAACAAGATATACCATGGTATCCATCTGTCTGCTGCCTACACTTGCATCTTCTCCTCCCTAGAATGTCTGCTTGCGTGCTGAGGAAGGAAAATTAATGATAGCTTTAGTGAAAAAATAATTATTTTTTTTGTTTTGAACTCTCTCTTGGTTTCTCACAGTGCACCTTGTGCTACCCAGCTGGTGGCAAGGGACTGGGCCAGGCATCCAAAAGGTGGACACATCACCCCAGCCCCAGTCTCCCCTAACAAAAGGGAATAATCACTCCCTCCAATCTGTGGATTACAGTTTTGGTAAGATACCACCCCCACTCCCTTTGCTGCCAAAGCTCACTGCTTCAGGACAACACGCGAGCCTTCACATGGAAGACGGTAGGTGATAAACAGGACAGCTGACTTCCAGGTTAACCCACTTCATATAGACCTCAGTAGTGTTTGGCAAAGGAATTCTCATAACTATTTACATTCTTGTTATTGCAGACACTTTGGTTCTCTTTTTCTATGAATCACAGTACTTTTGACACTATTTAGAAAAATGGGATTATGAGATAATTTTTTCTGAAAATACCACTCTCATTTATTTGCTTTTCTTCTAGACTTGCTTTCCCAGGCATAGACTCACATATGTGGTTTTTGTTGGCTTCTTCCATTCACATGGTCAGAGATCATCAGCATTTGAACATAAAAAAACCTCCCAAAGCACATTGAGTTTTTTAGTTAAAAATTCTGTAAGCTTGTCGATGTTGTTGCTCACTTTATTATTTATGACATGTCCTGTACCTTAGGAATTACTACCAAGTGGACAAAATTAGTACGCTTTCCATTTCTTTGCCAAAGCAACGCTCCCGTTGAAAGCTGCTTGGAAAGTTTGACTGAAGAGCTTTATGAACAGTACAAGGTCATTATCCACTGCTAAATTACATTTCTTAAAGGCTCCTTACAAACACTCTCAAAAGAGATCTCATCACAACACTGTTGGTTTTAGGGCTCTTCATGGTTCAGTATAAACCAAACCAGGAAGGCATAATCACACCTTTCAGAACTATTTGAAAAAATACATTAACATACATACTGCGGCTTAAGCCTGTCAGCTTTGTTTGCAGTCACTGCATTTACTTTCCTTTACAACTGGGTTAAAAACTAAAAAGACAAGTAATAAATTAAGATTATAGCACACCTGTTTTCTCAGAGATTGGGTAAAATACGGCAGTTTAGATAATGCAGTAAACAGCTTAAATGGTAGGAGCAATTTTTTCTTAATATATTTTGCCTGAATAGCGCATCTAGACAGATGCTTAAGAAAATGAGTTTTTTCTAGTTTCTAACAGGAGTAATTATACCTCTCTCAAGCAGTACGTACCTAGCAAAAGAATTAGATTAAGTGATGTAATTAAAACCAAGATATTCCACATTCATCTACTTTCCCTTCCTAGACTGTCAGAAGTAACAAGGCAAAAATCAGAAATATTAATACTATAATGAACCACATCTAAAAGTTCAGTGCTGCAGACTACTCTTCCAGTAAGAAGTGCCTCAAGAAGCAATACAGATTATGATATAGCCTTATTTTAGTTATTTGATATGTGTACTGGAGACAACTGTGTATAAGGGGACAGTTATGCCAATGATAGTTTAACAAAATTTATCTATAAGAAAATTAAATAAAAATTAAAGAAAAAAAAAAAGGAAAATCATATCTGGCTCCTAAACCAGCTGCCTTGGCACCTGCATGGAGCTGTCTCCCTGTCAGGGCCAGTCTCTCCTCGCAGGAGAGGTACCCCCAACCCCTCCAGGCTCTCACCACAGCAGCCCTTCACAGCCCCTGTCCTCCCCACCAAGGGGCAAGGCAGGGAAGGGCGACATCCCAGTTTGGTTTCTCCGACCCCAATCCAGGTCCACTTAATATTCTTGTTCAGCAACACTTAAAAAGGAAAGCCTTATTTATCTGGTGGGTATTAGCAGCATAATGTAGGTAATTAAGTAATAATCACCTTAGAAACGGGCCTTTATCTTAGAGCAGGAGAAAAAACAGAGACTGAAGGTTGGGGCAGTTATCTCCTCCTTTAGCTCTAGGGAACTGAGTACTAAATAAGCATTCATATCAAAGTCAGTAAATAATTCGGCCAATTACCTGTTCCCACATCCCCACTGAAGTTTCTTGACTGAAAATTGTAAACATTTATGTTTAGCCTTCAGCTTAGTGTTTAGCTGACATATAGGAACTGACTCAGCATTAAAAATGTATAACATCAATACAGTCCGTATTCACATCCCTGTGATTGGGGACATGTAAGAAACATTGTTATTCTGTCATCACAAACCGTCTTTTAAACATATAAGCACATGGTGTGTCGTGAACTGAATTGCGCTTTTGGTTCCCAAAATGTCTTCATGTGACAGGGTTGAGTAGAAAAACTTAATACATGTCCTGATAAACACCTCGCTTTAGTGCATGTTGAAACTGCCTGCTGTAATTCTAAACAAGTGGGTTTTCTAGAAGTTTCCTCCTTTTGCCCCCCAGAAGCCGGAGGGAAGTGTTTTGGGAATAGATGGGCACCTCCTCGCTCCTGCACAAGAGGCAGAATGCAGCCACTCCGCCATTCCGAGAGCGTTCCTGGAGCAACTCCCTCCTTTCCCTCTGGTACCTAACCAGTGCTATATTATACCGCACATACTGTCAGCAAGAGTCAACAAATAAATTTGCAAACTCACTCTATCTATGGCATCTTAAGCAGGCTTAAGCAGAATTAAAACTAATGTAACTGAAAAGGTGTCAGCAAAAGCCCAATTTCAAGAAAATTAGGTTGCCAGGGAGTAATTAAGGACGCTCTAGGCCAGATTTTTGCCTTTGTTGTTGGCAACACACAAGAAAATAATGAAGTCCCTAAATTAAATCTGATTTTTTTCCTTTTTTTTTCCCCCCCTTTTTTTATGTAAACCAAGCACTTCTGATATGGCATCAGAGAGACAGACTTTTCCGAGATGTACTTTTTACACGGACTCTAAAAAGCAGAGCTACACTCTAGCTGTGGGTCTTGCCTATTCACTTGCAGGCATTAGGAACTTGTCATCTGTGGCTGCCGATTGCCTATAACTCACTGATCTAAGGGCATTAGACTCCATAATGATGAATTAATTTCTGACATACCTACTTCTCCACCACAAAATATTACATATAAGTATTAAAAAAAAAAAAACAAAACACCAGCTATACTGACAAGATGACTTAATAAACACTGTAGGGCCTCAGATGCTAAAACCATGGTTCTCACCTATGGTAGAAGGCAGCTAGCATCTAGAAATTAAGATTCATTACAAACTTTCCCACGTACTTTACATTCTGCCTTTTTGAGGAACTCCTGCCTAGGCTCAACAGCCATGAACAGGCACAAATGTCATATTCAGACTTACAGTAACCACCAAGCATTCCTCAATTCATCTCATTTGTAGGTCAGACTCCATAAGCACTTAAAGAGCCGTGCCACCCCATATGAGCCTTTACAAAAACACAAGCACATCTAACTCCAGACAGCCAACAGCACCTAAAGGTGACATGACCTTTTAATTTGGTTTCTCAAGATACTAAAGCCCCCTGAAAGATGACAGCTCCATTTTCTGTCCAAAGGGGTTAAGTCCAGATATATTTCATAGCCACAGTATATTTTCCTCAGCAGGACTTAATATGACAATATCGACATGTTCGTATAAAGGGAAAAGAAAAAAAAAAAAAAAGGATGAAGAGCCTAAACAACGTAATACTAATCCTGCTTCTGGTATGTTTTATCCCCTCAGGTTTTTGGTTTTGGTCTGTTTTAACACATCTTACTCTATCTTCAGTAGAAACAATGTACTGTGTCTGTAATGTTTATACCTGTTAATCATTCCCTTCCATTCATTGGTAGTGTGTGCATGCCTGTCACTCTTGGTGTTCTCCCTGAAATTGGTGGTACTTAAAAGCTTTTCTCTTAAGTAATTAATCTCAGAGGCTTTATATTTCTAGTTTTTCCTCTTAAAGCTGCAAATATCAAAGGATGGAAGTATGGCAGTATTATCACAATAGCATGCTGCAGTCCAAGGTTAGTAATCTGTGTCAAAGTATTTACAGGATATTTTGTCTGTAAGCACTTAATTACTCTGCAAGCAACTAGGTGCAGGCTTAAACAGGTAATTTAAAGAGATGAAGGAAAAAAGTTTAAGACAGACTTGATTTAATTTAGCACAATTTTCTACTAGCTACACAGCCCATTTTAGCAAACTCCCTTATGCCATTAAATATATATATATCTAAATACAAACTACATTTAAATGACCAAACAATCCTCACTGTAAACATCAGCAGCTGTCAAGGATGTTCCCCTAACAGAAACAACCACTGGGAAGAAAGAGATCAGTTAGTTTCATTTAGAAAACAAGACCTAAAATAATCCATGTATCAGGTATGTAGACTGAAGGCATTCCGTAGAAAGAAATTAATCCTATTTCAGCCAAGAGTCTGCTACTATCCACAAAACAGCCACTTTTTGTCTGCATTTCCTTAATGGTTCTGCATGTTAGAAGTTCTCTTTGCTAGTCTGTTTTATTTTAATTAAATTGCTTGCTAGTTTGTTTGTCTCATGTACATAATCTGAATCAGACACTTAGGTTGTCATCCGTGCTGGATTTATAACTGCAGACCACCAAGGGACTCCAAGATGATTATGGGACTGGGGCAACTCTCCTATGAGGAAAAGCTGAGAGAGCTGGGACTGTTCAGCCTGGAGAAGAGAGAGCTCAGGGGGGATCTTATCAATGTGCATAAACACCTGAAGGGAGGATGCAAAGATGATGGAGCCAGGCTCTTCTCAGTGGTGCCCGGGGACAGAATTGAGAGGCAATGGGCACAAACTGAAACACAGGAGATTGCCTCAGAACATCAGGAAACACTTTTTTACTGACTGAACATTGGCACGGTTTGCCCAGAGAAGCTGTGGAGTCTCCATCCTTGGAGATGCTCAAAAGCCACCGGGACACAGTCCTGGGCAGCCAGCTCTACATGGCCCTGCTGGAGTGTGGACGTGGAGGGGTTAGACAAGACAACCTTCAGCAGTCCCCTCTGACCTCAACCGGTACGTTAGTATGTGAAAGTATCTTAAGATTAGAAAGCTTTCCATTTAGACTATCAGAAGGCTTTATGCTACAAACAAGACTTTGTACACAGTTGAAAGGTAATGAAGTATGAAATCACATTGTTTCTAGGAAGCACTTCATTGAGCAGACAGAGGCAGCCCTTTCTCCACTTATTTGAAGCACTGCACCAGGTTTCCAGCGCATATCCTTCACTTTACCCATCTGGCTTCATAGTGCAGGGAGCACAGCAGCTTCAGCCCTTGTGTTCCTTGCTCTTTACTCATGGAAGGTCTTTGCCTTCCTTTTTACCAGGGAGGAAGATCCTGAATGTCAATATATGGTGGAAGGGTGGCATAACCCAAGAGGGCTGGTTGCCAAAGTTACAAAATTGCTGGGATGATTTTCATATACCAGTTCGTATTTGGAATGGAGCACACAACTCTGGTTTATTCTTACAGTCGTACTTGAGAGCTGCACAGATAAACAACTGGAGGCACGCTGTGCCACACACCCATAATTTCACCATAGTGCGACAGACTCTTCCAGACAGCTCTGCCTCCACCATTTTAGATGCTGTAACGGCACAGCTGTAAGTGAAAGCAGTCACTCCTCTGTAAATGATTCAGGAATAGGTAAGAGTGACGGTAATATAAAAATGCAAATATATTTATAGGAATATAAAAAAGCTAAAATCCTTTCAGATTTTGAGAAAATCTTTATAAGCAGGATAATAAAATTATAAAAACAGAATAAACACCCCAATTCCCATCACAAACTACACATTATCAATTTGGAGTCTCAGTATTAAACTGATTGACGTAAGCTGTGCTGATATGGAATGAAATAAAGATTATTTTTCCATGTAACACACGCCTCAGGCAGTTTAGCTTCTAGAAAGCTGAACTATTGTCACGTGGGAGCGAGGCAAGCAAAAGCTCAGTGCAAGGCAACCAATACATCCTTCTGCTGCTCTCAGGTCCAAAGCAGGATCAGGAAAAAAGCCTAGGGAAGCCAACTGCATGGTGCAATGCCTGGCTGCACAGCACTGACTGATCTGGGCATCTCCTTTTCACGTGGGCTCCACAGCATCAAACAACTGCCACTTCCTTTGCAAATCTGCCCCAGAGGCCCTGCCAGAACTTAAGCATCCTGCCTCCAACTCATGACCAAGATGCAGCTTGAAAAGTGCCTTCTATTAAAACAGCCAGGGGAAAATAACAGCAATGTGCACACAGAGCTGATATTTTCCGAAGGTTTTACAAATTAAAATATTCCATTTTAAGTCACAAGCATCCTTACAGTTACTCCTACTCTCCTTTCTGGTTGCCCAACAGCAAGCCAAGTCTTTGAAGTCCACTCAGTAAAAAATTGCAGAGAAAAAGCTCATCAGATTGCAATTCTGCTTTGCTCTTGGGAGCCTCAATATCAGCCTAGCCTCACAGGTTGCCGTATTTGCCAAAGTTGTGAGCTACAGCTCTCATTTAAACAGAGAAAGATCCCAGAGTTATAAAAGAGTCAATGGAAAAGTGCAAACTGGGAGGCTTCACCGTAGTACTTGTACTGCAATATCCACAATTAAAATGGAAAGGAGACAAAACCAGAACTCTAAGACTGTCGGGGAGGTTTAAGAAGGATCAGACCCAATTGCTACAGTAGTGTAAGTTAGGTTCAGAGACAGCCTTCTGGCTTGCATGCCATTGAAAGTTCACTTTCCCAGGTGACCCCAGTTTCATGAACATCAGGCTCAAAGGGGAGCTATTCTTACAGCTCCTTTTTTCCAGCTGGAGAGTTTTGGGTTTTTTTTGAGAAAAATGCAATACTCCTAAAGCACATGATTTGTTATCAAATCCCAACTTCTACCTATAAATCCAACATGATTTGATTTTAGTACAGTCTATTTATTTTGCCTCTATTACTGGCAAGGCCTGAAGGGAGTCAGTTTTTGGCCAGCAGCAGTAGATAATCTCTGTAGCATATCATCTGCCTCTGTAACTTCATCCTATAAAAGGTCAGGCAGCTACCAAGAGCAGAGCACCTCAGCCCTCTTGTACATTAGTGAGCCTCACAAATCATTAGTGCTGGCATCTGAAGCTACAAAGTACCCAAAACCATAGTGACAAACAACATGAATTTACTGCCGTTGAAGCACATTATTTTCAGCTTTGACTCTAGCGTTTTAGATAAAGGACGTATCAGCAGACACCGCTTCCTCACCCTCTCTCCTGCTGTTGGGATACTAGCTCCATCTCAGCCAGACCCAATACACCACTGTACTCCTCTCTGATCCCCTTCCCCTCCCAGCTCAGGCTGTTCCCCTCTGCCCTCCCCAGCCCCTCAGACCATCCCACCCCACCACCACAGGGTACTGGCCCATCTTACCACCACCATGGACTCCATCTCCATGGAGAGCTGCTTGCATCCAAACCAGAGCAACCCTCAGAGCAAAGAGCAGAACAAGCCAGCAAGGAGCTAATTGCTGCTTCCCTGGGCACAGCTGGGAGGTGGCTGAGGCTGGGGCCAGCTGCCCCCACTCTGGGACAGCCTCATGCAGGGCTGGTGTGAACCATGGCAGCTCTTTTCTGCTTGTGATACTGGTCTTGCCTTTGCTCCACACACAGAGTGTTTGTCTCCTTTGTGCTGCTGGCACAACTTCACTGTTTTCTGGGGGAAGGGAGAAGCTGGTGGCTGAGGGTAAAGCTGGACCCTGCAGTGACTCAAGCAGGAAGGAGGTGTATGGTGCAGCCTTGTTTTGATGTCTGGGAGAGCTTATCTTGGTTCAAAAGTCACATTAGAGCATGGCTCAGAAGAAGCAACCCTTCTGCCTTTCTCAGCAAATGTCAGATGATTTTTCCACCATGCTGGCACTGCAATGTCCCCAGGCTGTGTGTTGAGGCTTCCTGACTTCCTGTTGAGGCTGCTCATCATAATGCTGTTTCAGCTGGTTGGAGCTGACTCTTACTATTCAGAATTTTGGTGCTGGATTTGATTATCTTTTAATTTATCTGTGGTCTTTATTCCCCCGAGAGCTGCTTAAACATGCTTCTGATGATGAGGGTAAAAATCAGCACTCAAGATAAAGACGCTGTCCCTCATGGATTATTAATTTACTTTAGCAAGTCTAAATTCCACTGATCTTGATACATTGAGTGTAATCAAGTCAAAATTGTTGCCTTGGGGTATAAATGATACATATATAATATAAAGATACCATTTCATTTACCAGTTGAAATCTATAAATGTAAATTGTATATTTATGTTTGTGAAGAGATGAAAAAAATTACAGAGATAATCTGAAACAAGTTCCAGGAAAATGTTTGTCACACCTATAATCATGTAGGCTATATATGATATACATTGCAGAAAAATATTTGCATTATAGTATTTTCACATCCACTTGTAGAGACTGTTCAGTGCTTTCTTCACTCTTCCTTGAGTGACAGCATCAGGTCAGCAGGACCTCAAATGTGTCAAGGTCACTACAAAAGTGTCCTGAGCAGGAAAAAGCTGATCTTATGGGCCATTCTAAGTGCCGGTTTCTTTTTAAAAGGTCTGAGATAAGTTTGTTTGTTTGCTGTGACCTGTTATGTGTTGTGCAGGAGCACAGAAGCATGTGTGATGAGTCAAACAGGGCCCACCAGACTCTGTCGGCCTGAGTGATCACTGGACAACTCAACCTGAAGTGTGCAATTCACGTCACTCCAGAGCTGGAAGTATGTACTAGAGCTTAGAAAAAAATAATCTTTCTTTTTCCGAGGCAGTAGACAAATATGGGTGTTGGAGATACATCCCCTTGCTGGGTATAACCAGCTATTCCATGCTAACTAGCTGCCCTGCAGCATTAATGGATGTGACCGTGCTCTGTGTAATACTTGTTTCTGCAAAAGCAGTAAAGCAAAGTTCAGAAAAGAATACCACTCTGTGCTCCACTCTGTAAGTAAGGGCTTCTAATTTTCTCTAAATTCTTTTCTCCTTAACTTAAACCCCCCCACACACAATTCAAAACATATGGCTGGCATTATTGTTCTGCATTAATAATGTGCTTTTGGAGGGTATGTACAGGTAAGGTTAGGTCAGCCCCTTTACTTATAAACCCTGTTATTCAAGGATTTCTAGCACAGGTGTAATAGATATTTGAGCTAGATATTGTATTAGATACTGTGCTGAAACTGGGGTAGAAGAACTCATCTAGCAGCTGCTTTTTTATTAGTTAGAAAAGCACACACAGAAAGAATGACTTAGTCTTCAAGTTGCACTTGGTGAACATTCATTATCTCCTCTCTTGGTTATTCACTGTGTATGGACAATGTGTTCTTACCTGTGTTTCATCATAAAATTTTAAATCTGGGGACCCATTGATGCCTAAAATGCTCTGGTTTAGAAATACTACATTTAGCAAGTGAGTGGGATAAAGAATTACACTCAGGTTTTGTAGTTAAAATGAGAAAATCCTGAGTGGTGAGTACGGGTGGGTAATCTGTACAAGAGATCTGTGCAAGGAGACCAGTTGTGTGCTTGAAAGGAGCTTACTTCCCCCTTGTGCAGAGCGAGGTGGTGCTTGGAGCTTCAGTGCTCAGCACGGCCATGGGGACACACAGCCATGGGGACACACAGCCATGGGTCATGCCATGAGGTCCATGCCCCCAGGCTTGTTGCCAGGAGGCCAGAGCAGGGTTGGTCTGAGAAAAGCAGAGTCATAACACAGGAACCTGGCAACAGGAAAGGAGCCTGGACACGTGCTGAGTAGGCACTGACGTCTCGGGAGTCGAAAGCAAACCCCAAAGAACCAAAGTGCTGTAGAGGCTGTGCAAGGGAGGACCTTAAGGAGAAACTTACTGCAGGCGGATCTGCAGTGCCCATGTTACCAGGAATACCAGCACCCAACGGTAGCAGAGAAATAGTCTGTTACTTAATTAGTCACATTCTGGTTAGATGATCTCAGAGGTCCCAGCATCACTGCTCCTTGCTTTCACCATGCCTGCTGTGCCCAGACAGGCATGCTGCTTCTCTGCCAGGCTCTGGGAGTGAAGTGGGAGGAAGGTCACCTCTTGTATTCCCTTAACTCAGCGGTGCAAAAGTGCCAGAGAGCAGCGATTAGTCACACTGCTGGCAGAAGTCAGCTGGGTTTCAATAGTTAATGTATTGCTTTGTTGGTTTTTTTTAATTTTTTATTTTTTTTTTAACCATTGTGAGTACAGGCAAGAGTCCCATAGTACTTTTAAAACAGATTTTGAAGTCTGCAAGCCTTGTGCACCTGCTTCCGCATGGCTTTGCCCTGATAGGAGGTATCAGAAAAATGGCACGCACTCAAATTAAAGTAACAGGTAAAGCAATAGCTGCATGTTACCTGGAGTCCTCAGGTGCTTCTGTTGTTTTGCTAGCATTGCCTCCACCAGGAAATCAGTTGTGATACTTTCTGATGCAATGCAAACAGTAGCCAGACATCCGAGGACTTCTGTATGGTTTCATGATGCACATGTGTACACATGTGAATAAATGGTTTGGAGCAAAGTTCTGATTTTGGCTGTCTGGCTAGTGCTGGCTCCACTTAGTAATTGAAGTGCTGGGATCACTAATAATGCTTAAAATAGGTGTCCTGCTTGCTCAGTGGGCATCATTGCTAAGCAGTATCCTGCCTGGAGAAGCTATGTCTTCATTTGGCTCCCTGTTGATAAAATGTATAATACATATTCTGCTTACCTGAGAGGCTTGCCAACCCATGTCAATAAGCTGTTGTAAATAGGATAAGAGTATTGCTGTGTCTGCAATGAAATGACTAACACAGTGGTAGCATATGGAGCCAATATTTGTCTGCAATGGCTACAGACAGAGGACTCTTGTAACTGCTGGTTTTTGGTTTACAGATACTGCAGTTAGGTAGTGGAGAGTTTTCAGGTCCCCTTTGGAAACTGTTTTGCCATTCCCTAGGAATCTTTTGCCGTGAAGCTATACAAATATTGATGAAGTATCAGTAATAGCTCTGCTGATGCTAACAGGATTGTTAGAGAGATGCTGTGCATGACAGTCACTTCCCTCTTCTATATAATTTTATACTGCTGGGAGGGCAAAATGTAGTACAAACATATGCTGTCTCTCTTTGGCTAGCCCAACCAGTGACACCGCCGACACAATGAGTTGTGAAAAAACACCTTTAAAATCAGATAGCGCTGAAGATTATCTTGATTGTCAATTACTTGGTTTATGGTTCTGTAGGAGTCACTGCTATGTGTAAGGGCAATAGCCATGGAGAGCAGGGTGAATGAGCAGAATGTGAGCTATAAAATGAATAAACTCTTCAAGCCACCATTGTTGCTGTGTCAAGTGAACTGAAGTAGTAAAGAGTCTGATGATCCACAGGGTTGATGCAAATTAATGCTTGGGTATGATAAGGCTCTGAATTCTGGGTTTTCTAAAATGGAGACTGCAAGCTAGAGTTATAGGTTAATATAAACCTTTCTTCTTTAAATAGTGCTTACTTAGAGATTATTTTGATTGAATGTGATAGCTACAGAAGACTTGTGTAATTATCATAAAAAGTAAAAAAAAAAGTAATTGTTCTTAAAGCAAGTCAAACTTGTGAAAAATATCCAATGTAAGCTTAATTTCAGACAGTTTTGTTCCAATTACTGGCATGTATTTAGAAAATATCTCCTTAGATTAGAATTGCTTTAGCCTCTCAGTTCAACTCTAAAACATTTTCCATGATGGCTTCTTTTCATATTTTAATTGATTGGTAAGTTAACGCAAGCTGTAACTGAGATAACAGTGCAAAGTGATGAAATCAGGGGAATTAAAATCTCAGAATGAACATGCTAAGTGTACTGAATTTTGAAGCTTGCCTTCTTACTTTAGCATGTCTGGCATCAAAGATTGACTCTGTCCTTGTCTCGTGGAGGGTTTTAGGAGCAGACCTGAGGCAGGGTCCCTGGCACTCCATCAGGGAGCACATCTAAATTTGCAGTGCAGAGGCATGGGCCACATTGAACTGTGTCCCCAGAAATATGCTACAACTGCTACCAGGCAGACACAAGAAGTGTGGCTCAGTGACAGTTCAGCAGCATGCGCCTGCTGCTTCTGTGTGTCACCTGTCTGTGCTGCCATGCTCCATGCTCTCCTGTGTGGAGCCCAGGAGAGACACATCTGCAGCCTGGGCTGCTGCAAGGTGGCAGGAGGGCTGGAGCTGGGCACTGGGAGCCCAGCAGGGCAGGGGGACATCCCATGCCATGTCCATGCTCTGCCTGATGAGATGCGGTCCTGGGGAGAGCAGCTGAGATGATCAGGACTTTTCTCTTGTTCATATGGAGGATTTGGGTCCTTTCAGTTACTCGGGTTTTTATTTGTTTTGTAAAATTAATTATATTTAGGAAAGTTTTGGTATGCCTATTGATTTTGTTCTCCTGAACTGGAGAGGGATCATGTCTCCAAGGTATGAAGATACTTGACAAAAACAGGCTAAATCAGAGATTTGGAATAGGCAGTTTGCTGGATAGCACAGTACTGTGTACTGCAGTACCTTACTGAAGAGCTCAAAGAAAGGCAGACAAAATTGTTTTTCTCCTGTAATTTTTTCTATCATTGACGTTCATAGGGACTGGTATGGTTTTATATTAATTCTTGTTACAGTACCTCATATTACTGATTATTTCTGCAACTTGCAGATAATTCCACTTCCTACCACAGTGTAATATTCCTTCAGACAGTAGATTTGTTGAATATGAAACACATAGGAGGTATTTTTAGCTTTTATTCACTTGACATTACATGTGTGAGAGACGTCTAGGAAGCAGCTCCCACCTTTTGCTCCATATGTGAACAGTGCTCCTACCATGGAAGTGGGGAAAAAGTAAAAGTTCAGGGTCTTGCTCTGACTCCACAATTTAATAAACTCATTCCTAGTTGCAAATCTCCCTCCCACCTTTGTTACCTCTGTAAATGGGATTTAGGGAACAATGAGACTTAAGCTGTATTACCTCTTCAAAGGTAGAGAATAAATGAGGGAGGTTCCTTTCTACAAAGGTGATTGGTGATTAAATTGGGTTTGGATGCTCCAGCTTTTGCAGCTGCACTGAACAGGCGATGGTGATGATTAAACACATAAATATCAGTGCAGCAAGTTATGTTCTTTAGAATCTAGTTACAGCTCCACATCAAAGCTGTCTCACCTGTAAACCTGCTCTGTAACCTGCTTGACTGTGGAAGGACCACTGAAGGTATCTTTGTACGTCTTGGTATCAACAGTAATGCTCTGCTGGGTTTTGTTTGCTACAAACAAGAGAGCTCTCAGACTTAAGTCTTGGAGAGACAGTTAAGCTTGGATTGTCTTCCAGAGACTAGTTGTTAAACTTTTTTTACCATACTACTATTTCCTGAACAACAAAAGAAAATCCAAGCCTCAGCCCCAAATCCTGCTTTTGTCTTCTTTCCATTTTCTTCTGAAAGAAGGATATACAAGGGCATGCCCAAGTGGGACTGACTGGATATCAACCTTCCACATACTGACTGTGCCTGTGTCTCAAGGTATAAGCCACCTACTCAATTTCAGAATGTCTGTTGTGGAATAAGGCAAAAAATACAATTAGAGGAAGTTAGAGGAAAAACTTATAAACCCAGTGAGAAAGTACTTATTGCAGTGTGCAGAGAAGGGACTCCTTACTTAGTCAGTTGTACAGCTGTCTCTGTACAGAGAAAGAGAAGAGAATGGAGTTACGGCTCGGTGGGAACTGGTTGCCTCTATTAGAAAGACCCCTGGAGGAGAAGGATTTCAGGGCCAGGCCTGCTGCTGATGACTGTGCTTGGTAAACCCCAGTTCCTGCCCCTTGTGTAGAGCCCCAGTACACAACCATGGGCTGCTCCTCAGTAGTTGTGTGTCAATGATGGTGACAAAAACAGGGGACATGGGGAGTTTCGTACACTCGGTACCCAGTGACTTACTGGCACGTGTCTATGAGCAAAAAATGCACATCTACTCTGGGAGATTTTCAAAATGAAAACATAAACTCCTTTTGCTTTCCAATGGCACATTTAGTACAATGAGGGAGGGAACTTCCCTGTATGTACTCAGACTGTTAATATAGGCAGCCATTTGAATGAGAAACAAACATCTTTTAATGCCAACAGTGAGATGTGCCCATCTCCAGTGAGAAGGGGGAATGTATGAGCCTGTCAATCCCATTTTGGAATGCAGCCAGCTTCTTCCCACACCACCATCTCACTGCACTGCCAGCACACAGGTCATCTGAAATATTACAGTCAAGTCTCATGAGCCAAAACATATCATTAATAATACAGAACTTTCTTAGAAGAGACCTAATCCACTGCACTGAGGGAAGGGAAGAAGATGTGGGAATGCAGATGTAAGGCAATCAAATATCCTTGTATCTTTACAACAAGGATACTGTGATGACAGGGGAAAATTAAAATTTGTTGTAATCAGAATAGGCACCTCAAATATTTACAGTGAATTATTCATGATCACATATCACTGCATGGTCTCACAGAAGTTTTTCAAATAGGCATCTTTTCCTGTTGCTCTGTTAGCGGACCAGATTTCCAGAAGGCTGCAATTGTGAATTGCTCTGAATTACCTGAAGTGATAGCTCTTTCTTTAGCTTATTACTTCATTCCAATCACCAGCCCAATTTATAACCTCTGACTTCTTGTTATTCTGCAATTCATTCCCCACAGTGTTCATCTGTAAGCATGCTTTAGAAGTGACTTGGAACCAGTATAATTTAAGGATGAATTTGGGCCTCTTAACAGCTGTGATAAAATAATAATTTTGTTTTCTTAAGTAGAGTGTGATTTTTTATTTGTACAACAGGTCTTTAATGAGTACACTAAAAAAGTATTTGTGAATCCAATAGCATTGCAACAGCTGATATCTCTACTTACTTTACCCAGAAAAACAAAGCATTTGATCACCACCTGTCGACCTGGCTACCATTAGTGCCTCTGCCCCATGCAGAGTCTCACCAGAGATTTATCTTGATGTTTTTCAACTTGATCTAAATTTTCATATCCACAAATAACTGCAAGCACAGACTTGTTAATATGAAGGAATCAGAACACATTTTGTTTAGTTCAGAGCTCCAGTTGCTAGGCTTACAAAAGAGAATTTTATTGTTGGGAATCACTTATGAGTTGTATAGAATATGTTCAGTTAACAGTTGTTTGTTTCAGAGAATAGGTGCAAAATTTGCACACTGCTTTAAAAATCCTCAAACCCTAGACCTGATTTCATTCCTCTGCTTTGGAGATCTTTCCGAACACTGGCAATACCTGCCATACAATTAAAGGTTACGGTAAAATTACTTTGTACTTATCGATCAGGTTTGCTTTATCTGCTCCCTTTGTTGAGAGTTTTATTTTCCTATAAAAATCTTGGAATCATAAGGATTTTTGTTTGTTTAGATGTATTATTTTGTATAACAATTTCTAGATGATGGTAAACCATATCGAAATGCTTTCACAGCTGCATATCACAAATCATGTATGGTGTGGTACAACTTTCCCAAAATGGTTCTTCTGACCCATGTTGAGCCTAAGATGGAGTGCAAGAAATGAAAGACAAGCCTTTTTTTTGTCAGAAAGATGACTAATCTCTGAAATAAATTACAACAGCAGATTCTCTGATTTAAGTCCTCAAATAAAGTGGTAATATACATGGAACAAGGTTAGATGGTCTAGGGGCCCATCCTAATATTCAACTGAGTGGCAACCTCTCCATGGCAGCTCTGTCCTGTTTATCCTTTGGGGTACCCTAAAAGTCAAGCGCTGTTCTGTCTCCCAGTTGACTTTTGCTTCACTGAGGATATTGAACAGCCAGCAAACCATGACTTACATGCTGAGAAACCTACCAGAGTAGTGCAGACACATGAATTCTGTGTAATCCTTCGCTTCAAATTAAACATGCAGCAGCTCTTCATGGTGAGGGTGACAGAGCACTGGAACAGGCTGCCCAGAGAGGTTGTGGAGTCTCCTTCTCTGGAGACATTCAAAGCCTGCCTGGATGCGTTCCTGTGTGATCTGATCTAGGTGTTCCTGCTCCGGCAGGGGGATTGGACTAGATGATCTTTCGAGGTCCCTTCCAATCTCTAACATTCTGTGATTCTTGCAAAGTGTAAGATTAATTCAGGCTCAGAATACAAGTGGAGAAATTTCAGGTGAATTTAAAAAGTAATTTGAACTAGTGATTGGTCTAAATTGCCTCTAATAATTTACTGTTGATCTACTCTGGCCGGAACCAATTTTTGTTGTGAAGGGTTCTGGAATGAATAAGCTTTTCTGTTCTGTTTCTTTGCTAAAGTAAGCTTTTCTGCAGGACAGATGGAGACTTTTCTAGACCCTTCCTCTCCTGTCCTTGTCTTTTCCAGTCCACTCCTCAACACATTTAAGAATTCTGTATTTTGCTTTTTCTAATGGGGTGTTTTGATCGTGGTTGTGCTACCAATAAGGGCAGAGGGAAGTTGTTGATGGAAAAGTTGACAGCTGTTTACAGCAAATCCTGGTGGTGTGTCCTATATTAGCAGAACGGCTTGACACATTGATGTTTAAGTCTTTACTTATGAATCTTTCATCACTAGCTTTAATAAGTCTTTGTAGGTCAATAATCTTCTACCTGATTCCTCTGATTTTCTTCCAAATTAAGTCATATTCTCACTTGCACTATCACCTAAATACCAGACACATACAGCCATTTAGGCATATCTGTGCTGACTGTCACACCACCAGCTTTTAAGGCACCCAGAACTCATGAGGATGTGCTAGGTGCATTGGCTCCAGTGGAGATGGGTAGGAACGCAGGGGAGGAGTACATGGCAGCTGGTGTGGTGAGCGTAGAGGATGCCCAAACAACCCTACAGAGCAGACATAGAAGAGGCACATGTGGCTGAAGGCTCACTGGGGCTTCTTGACTCACAGGTGAGTACTGACATGAGCCTGGCATCCAGAGCTCAGATCTCTTTCATCCTATAAGCTGACATCCTGTCTTTGCTTGTGGTCAGTCACTTCAGCTGCTTTCTTGTTCTGCTGAGCTATGTGTCCGGGTGTGGGGAGGGCTGGCTGCTCCTGAAGGGCAGGTGGGACAGGAACTGAGGGGACTGATGCTTGTAACATGGGCCCAGACGAGGGGTGCCAGGGTTGTTATCACAGCACCTCTTCTGGCTGAGAGATTGCAGTTCACAACAGAGGAGACAGGACAGACAAGAGAGACCATGCTTCTGCCCTGGTGAAGCTCCTTGGTGTCCACCATGCTCCAGCAAGTCACTGATGAAATGCACAGCATGTTTGAGGACTGGAGCTCCACTGGCTTTTAAAGCACATCTGAGGTTTTTACTGACTGTAAAATGGTGCTGCTTTTCCCCTGGCAGCACCACTTCCTTAGCAGGGGAGAGGAGCCTTTCTCCACACAGTTATGTGCTGTTTTCCATAACACTGCATGCAGTTTAAGGTGCCAAACTCAGCAAACAGGGCTGCAGCTGGGTCCCTAACCAGGTGCGAATGACACAGGGTGTTAAAAAAAGAAAGCTGTTGAGGAAGGCCAAAGATTAAAGTAAACCGTAATGCCACATAGACTTAGTTTTTTTTTCTAGTGATTTCACTTCAGATTTTGCAATTTAGCTCTTGAATCTTCAGATTCAGTGAGCATCAGGGCTTCCATTTGCTAGGAGGACACCTTTTCAGTCCTCAAAGCTGAGGATAAAAAGCTTGAGACCTCAAATGCCAAGGTGCAAATCTTACTCCCTTCACCATAAAAATACATTTTGAATTGTTTTTAGACACTACATATGACCTTGTACAGGAGGTGGCTTCTGAAGCTTTAAAGGACCAGTAATTACTGGTATGTCAGGTACCTGTGGATGTGAAAGTCTACCTGGTAAAACAAGAGACAATAAATGAGGAAGTGTTTAGCCCGAAGACTGAAACTCATCATGGAACTTAGTATGTGACCCAAAGCACTAGCAAATCCCTCAGCATACTTTCAACACAGTCTGGGCTTTGTAAGACAAATCTAAAAGAAACTTTTCAAACAAGTGGGTATTCATAGCACATAGAACTTTAATTGTAACTCCTTTTTTTCCCTATGTTAATAATTCATTTCTTTTTTAAGTATCATAGTTCCCTCATCTCATCTCCAGGTTCCCAAAAGGAATCTTATTTTTCAGATAACATTCACTCTCAGGTAACTAAGTTGTCCTGTGGCTGTAGGTCACCTTCTGGATTTGTTAGGGATGAATCAATTAATTCTGTCTTTGGGGGAAAACTGGCATAGAAATGAGGTAAGAGAGCAGAGAGCTGTGGTGGTGAATGCCACACTAGAGAAATTTGTTTTGTCTCCTCCTCCACAGAGTTCTGGTGTAAGCTGGCAAAGCATGTGTCAGACTGCCCACACACAAGTATACTTCTATTCCTTAGGCTGATAGAGAAGTGAAAAATATGATGATAAAACGGCAAGTTTCAGCAACCTCTGCCTACTACGAAGACTGCAAATCAAAACCATAAACTAGCTCCCACTGTGTGGCCCTGCTCACATCACCTCGGTTTGTACATCACTGACCACGACCATTTGTACCAACTCTTCATGTGGAACACACACCCTTGGCACTCTCTCCTGACCAGCCAGGCTATAGCCCACCTCTGCAGAGTGAGAGACCTGCTCTAGCCAGGCTTTTGAGATCTCAGCTGGAGTTTTCCTGCTGTTTTCTGCCTTCTGGCTGTTACAGCAGCAGGTAAGAAAATCCCCTTTAGGCATGCAGGGCACCTAGTAGCCAACCCAACCTGTGGGGAGGAAGAAGCTGCCATTCAGAGCGACAAAAAAAAGTGAGGGAAAACCTGGAAGGATTTGGGGAGTCTGAATGGAATGGGTGGCAGTTTTCTGCCATAAGGACAAGAAGAGGGGGTGGGCGTGAGGATGAGGGAAACAGGGAAGAAGTAGGAAGAAGCATGGTGACCCACTCAGGGATCACCACTGTTACTTGTGCTCAACAAGCCCTATGTAAAAAGTTGTGTATGAATATATATTTTCTTGGTTTATTATACAAAGGCAGCTAGGCAGCCCTAATTAGGTTACTTATCAATTCCTGAGGTCCTGATCATCATAACTGAGCTGCAAGGCTCTGTGAAAATCAAACCCATAATTTATGGTACAAATAGATGCAAATATTGGTACACATTTTCTCACAAGTAGCTCCTGGCCCAATAATGACTCTGTTCAGCTGTGTTACAGAGTATTTCCTTAATATAACTTAATAATAGTACAATAGGGATTAAGGTGATCTTGTATAATTACAGACAAAAGTAAGAAGCATACATTTGTGGTTTTTACCTTCCCTTCCAGGTCCTGCCTGTACATGAGCTGTTCCCAGAGTGTCCTACTTATCTGTAGACAACTCTGGCTGAAATGACTTGGATAAAATGAGAATGAATTTCATTACTGACCTAAAACATTTTTTAAATTAAATTTGATGCACTTTAAAAAATAAATTTTTATACGATTCTGTACTTTTGGACTTCTTCTAGGAAATAATAAAATGTTGAAAAAAATTGGTTTTGTATTATTCTAGATTCAGATGGAATAATGATACACAAGCAATCTCAGTCATAAGTCTGTCCATGTAATTTTTCCAGGCAAAAATCATCAGGGATAAGCTTTGGAGATATCATCTCCAAAGAAATAAAAAAAATAATTTACAGTTATTTCAAATCAAAAAGTGGAAATGTTTAGTTTCTGCAAGATTAATTCCAGGGGTTATGACTGTTTTTCCATATTTTTTATTCCTAAGTAGCATTTTTCCAATGGAAAATATTTTATTAGCCTTTTCTCATTAATAATTTGTTGTGGATGAAGCAATAGTTTTCATTTCAAAAATGAAGTTTATTTTTGCTTCCCATTTCAGCTTTTTGTGACAAATATGCATGATGCCTCAGGCTGCTGCTGTTTGTGTGACAAGATGTCTATGTCGCTTTGTCTGAGATGCACCTGATTCCACTTTGGTGTTTCACAGAGCCCAGAAGCGATATTGTTCACGAAAAAGAATAGTAAATGGAAAGGACTACTGAGGATAGCTTACCTGTTCTAATCTGTGGGTGGAAAAGCATACACAGCCTGGTCCTGATGCCACTTGGGCAAGTTTTACACAGGCACATTTTTTTCCCTTCGGGGGTGTTTACTGGGCGGTCTTAGGTCACACAAAACCAGCATGAGACTTGTTAACGGTGAGGGATGTGAAGTCACCTGGTAACTTAGATTTCTTATGGTGCCCAGGAATTGCCTCTACATGGCTTCCCTGGGATCAGAAGTGGAAAAAAAAATAAGGAAATATGACATGAAATGTCAAAAAAAGAGAGTATGCAATCAGTTGCCTTGGTAAACAAATATTGCTGCTGTTCTCTGCATCATGAGCGCAGATTTCTCATAACTTCAGTAAATGTGGATCTTGAACAGCAGCTAGATGGCTCAGGAGTGATCTCCATTTTGGCGAGTGAGACCTTGTCATTTCCTTCAAGGCCAGGACCCTGTCAACAGATGCAGTTTGTGCTGGATCCACAGCAGCCAGGTGGCGGTTTTTCCAACTGCAGTTTGAACTGTTTAAAGGCTTTAGTTCTCAAAACAGTTTAGTCCAAATATGTAAAAATATTCTCCATATAAAATATTCTCCCACACAGAGGCTGCGATTCTGCGTGCTGTTTTGTTTTTACAAAACTCACCTGTGGTACTGCAGAACAAATATTTATTATGAAGTGGAAAAAGCAGTTATATGAAGGCTTTTGTTTTTTTCAAGTTGAAAACTTGTTGATGTTTGTCACTGAACAGGCATAACTGAAATTATGAGGAACTCACTGGTACAGTGCCACAATTTTCAGCTAGTTAATTTTAAAATTGTAATTAGATTTTCTCCAGCATTTTAATTACTGAAGCCAAGGGAGCTCCCATGTTCCAAGATGCAGCAAAAGTCATGTTATTTGCACAATTTATCCTCAAATTCTGAAAAACAATAGGAAAACTTCTCCAGTTTAGTTGATTCTGCTCAATATACAGGGTTCAGTCCCTCCACTGCATGGCTTGAAATTAAAACCCCCTCAAGGAATTCAGAGCAAGCACAGGACTGACCCATTCAAAGGATGAAAGAGTGATACTGTGAACCTATTCATGAATAAAAATGCCTTTGTTACTGTTACAAAATTTTCTTTTGCAATAAATGAAAGTTCTTTATCTGTGAGAACCTGGAGAGTTCAAAATATGTTTTTTCTACTCCAGTTCCCAGCACTTAATTCTCAGTCTACCACCTGACTGTGTTTCATGGAAACAGGAGTCCTTTGACATTAGAACCGTATTCAAAATTGAGGTAATGACTCCTCCATCTGATCCAATCAGGGGCATTAAATATAATGGTTTATTTTGTAAAAGCAACAGTAAATGTGAACACCTGACTTAGAGCTCCCAGGGGACTCTTTTCAGAATAAGCCTTCCTAATAGTCGAGACGAGCTCAGAGAAGCCATTAACTTATTTCCAAAATTATGTTTTAAAGACTATAAAGACCTTTGCAAAGCTTTCTGTTCTCTCTCTCCTTCGAACATCCATTGAGATCTGAGCACACTGCCCTCTCAGGGGGGCTCTGCCAGTGAGACAGATTTAGCAAATATCTTGAGGCAGGTACCTGTGTTGGTCTTGGTGGAGACAGAGGGGATCAAGGACATGCAGACTGTACAGAGCTCCTAAGCTGGCTGACAGAGAAAACAGCCTTTAATAGTGAGGAGACATGGCACTCTGATGTGGAGAGAGATCTGAAAAACACCACGTGCCTTCCTGCCCTACTCCACCATTGGGAATGGAGAATTACAGGCTCTGCAGAGATCAAGGTCCCCTTTCTAGCTGCTTTGCAGAGGAGCAGTGTCTCAGTGACATTTTTGCACAGCAGTAAGTCTTTCAGGGACACGAACCTACCTGCATCCTGCCTTGCTCAACTTCTCACTCTTGTCATGAGGCAGGCCCAACGTGGCAGCAAGCACCAGCCTCGGGTACTTGCCTTGCACTGTGGACACCTAACTCAGCAGGACATTTTCCACCAGTTTGCTGCTACTTCACAGAGACCCAGCAGAGAAACAGGGTCAGTCTGGAGCTGGCAGAGAGGGCAGGGGAGTTCCTCCCACCCTGCTCTGCTTGCCTGTGTTTGCTCGATCCCCAGCTCTGGCCCCGCTGCTGCCAGTCCTCAGCACCAAGCGGCAGGTTCTGTGGATGCCTCACCGCCCGCGGGGGAACTCTTCGGCTGTCCTTTGGGCTGCAGGAAGCCCCAGAAGGCAGCTGTCGTTTGGGCTGCGGGAAGCCCCAGAAGGCAGATGCTGCAGAGGAGCGAGTTGCCAGGCGTGTTTTCAGCCTGAGTGGGCTGTGGGTGGTGGCACCAGGCATTGGAAGGGAAGGGGGGAACAGGGGGCTGCTTGTGGGGGGCTTTGCCCCTCGTTCGCGTTATTTATTCAGAAAAGCAGGAGTCACCAAGAGGTGCCCAGCTGTGCAGCCCCGGCCAAGAGGGGCTGGGGGCTCTGCTGGACCCTCATGTAGCGCGGGCCAACCCGGCCACA
>NW_010100714.1:0-760 GCF_000699245.1 Pterocles gutturalis | reverse complement strand
CGTGGGTGCCCGGGGGGACAAGACACGGGGGGACATACACAGGGGGGTGTACCCCACAGCAGAGCACACACCAGGGAGAACCCGCCACGCAAAATCCACTTTCTCTCTTCGCACTTCTCTCTACTATTAGATTTAGACTTAGATATTTATGGATCATCTCTAAACAACCTTTCAGACTTCTCTCTTCGCACTTCTCTCTACTATTAGATTTAGACTTAGATATTTATGGATCATCTCTAAACAACCTTTCAGACTTCTCTCTTCGCACTTCTCTCTACTATTAGATTTAGACTTAGATATTTATGGATCATCTCTAAACAACCTTTCAGACTTCTCTCTTCGCACTTCTCTCTACTATTAGATTTAGACTTAGATATTTATGGATCATCTCTAAACAACCTTTCAGACTTCTCTCTTCGCACTTCTCTCTACTATTAGATTTAGACTTAGATATTTATGGATCATCTCTAAACAACCTTTCAGACTTCTCTCTTCGCACTTCTCTCTACTATTAGATTTAGACTTAGATATTTATGGATCATCTCTAAACAACCTTTCAGACTTCTCTCTTCGCACTTCTCTCTGCTATTAGATTTAGACTTAGATATTTATGGATCATCTCTATTCAGATGACATGCAGTATCTATTCAGACTTACTGTGTAAGGCAGGGTAAGCGCAGGTAGCTCTGTCTCTTCAGAGTTTTCCAGTTTTAAACTCCTTCACATACAACATTTCTTTTAAAGTCCTTTATTTTTTATT